>NW_010397468.1:17357-24474 GCF_000710305.1 Buceros rhinoceros silvestris | reverse complement strand
AACTGCTGAACCAATATGTCATTCTCAATTCTTATTCTGAAGGGCGTAAAAACTGCCTGGAAATTCATTAGGGCATCTATTCCATAAAGGGTTAAATAGCGAATAGCTCTGAGGTTGAGCTGTAACATCACCATGGGCAAAAAACTCCTAGAGGCTTTGTGCTTGATGTGGTCAAGAGAATTACAGCTGTTTACTGTAAAAAAAAAAAAGAAAATATGAACTTACCCATCTTGTACCTGGAAGAGTAAAGCAGTATTTTAAAGTTTTTTTCTAGTATTATTCTTTGTTCCCTCTCTGTATGAGGACAAGGTAACACCCTGGGCTCTAGGCTACACCAAATTTCCGGACGCAGTGCTGTGTGGTAAAATTCCCATTTAGTTTATCTGAGTTAAGATTTCACATTTGGATGTTAGCTACTGTTCCTATTAGCTATTAGTCCGGAGTATGTAATTGTGTCAAACATTAGACAACTGTTTTCCACCTAATGGAACAAAAATCAGCTATGGTAGTAGAGTCAGGGAGCCAAGTGCTAGTCTTAGCAGCACAGATTACAACTGTGCTGTATTCCTACAGTAGTATCCTACACAGTAGTATCTGCAGGATACTGCTGGGGTTGTGCATGTGTCAACGGGAATAAACCATTGACCAGCTGGCTTTTCCATAGGAAACCTCTGCTTAAGACCTGCTTAAGACCTCTGCTTAAGTTTTGGGACACAGTTCCAGTCTGGAAGTGCTGTGCAGTATTCTGTGATGTGGTTTCTATTTCTTTTGCCTAATTAATGTATGTGAAATATTCATTGTACCTATTGTTGGTCACTGGCCCACAAGTTACTGCTCCAGTTGCAACCATCGGGCTGTTGTGCAAACCTTGACTTTTTGAGCTGTGTGCAGTCTTGTCTAACAGCTCGGTGTCAGACACATATCACAGTGCTTTTGTGACACCAAATATCCTCACGATATTTGTCAGTGGATCATTTACATCAGAGACTTTTCACCCCAGGATTGTGCCAGAAAGTTGCAGACGGTTGATCATACGTGTTTTTCTTTCCAGTGTTTTTTTTTCCTTTTGTCCTTTTAGAGCCTTATCTCGGGAAGACTTGAGCAGAAATAAAACACAAGGCACTGCAGGATCAGACTGAGTAACTACTAGCTTCATGAGTTAGAGTGCTTGGAGGAGGTTGTTATTACTAGGCCTCAAACTGACATCTGCCAGGTCTCTCCTCCTCCCCCTCCTTGGATCACCTTCAAACAGCAGTTCTTCCTGTGTCTAAGAAATCAAGCATTTTAAGATTAAAAAGCTTAAAATTTGCCTCCAGCGCTGGCTTACCCTGCTAAATCAGCACAGGTTTAAATGGACAGACTAACTATTGCACTTTATACAGGACTTCACATCTTAGAGAGAACTGCTGAGCATCTTTGCCTGCTGGTTAGCACCTTGCAGGATTGGATCAAAGAGGATTACAGCAGTTAAGAAAAGACATGTTTGATCAGCTTATAGTAAAGTAACCCTTAGGAAGAGGTAGTCTGGGTAAATAAGATGAAATACCATTCCCACACTGAAAATCAGACGTTCTTTGTTTGCTTTTGCCAGTATCACCTTATTTTTACGGTCTTTGAGGGTTTTGCAGCTGCCCTCATCTTGCTACAGCTCATAAAAACAATGATTGAGTATATATTGTCCCTACCTATTGTCTAGGGTGGGGATTTCCAGTTTGGGTGACAGTGAAGTGTGTTGCTTTTGATCCTCTTCATCCTTTCATAGGGTCTCATTTCCCTTTCCAGGAACAAAGAAATAACTTACTTTGCTTTCTCTCTGCAGAGTAGTGAATGCTCAGTTTATATTTGCTTCACTTTTGCAACACAGCAGAGACGCAAGGGGGCTTGCGTAATGTCCTCCTCATCTGTACTATAACCATAGGTATAGTGCAATCAGGAGTGTATGATTGTCAGGAAAGAGAAAAGACTTGTACAAAAGAAAGTTCTTGATGGTGATTTTGTGATCAAAAATGTCATCAGAAACTGATCACAGGAAAAGTGGAGCCCTCTAGGTCCTGGGATATGAGGGAGGTGGTGTTTGGAAGTTCAGTTATTCTTATACATGTTCTAAAAGAGGGACACGCGATAGATATACGGCTTACCACAGTATGACGTAGAAACTTCATTCTCCATTTTATCCCTTTGTTTTTCTGTTGGAGTAAATACACACATTTGTTTTGAGTGTACACATGAAAATGCTTTGCTAACTTTTTGTTGGTATGACTAACTGCAGACTCCCAAGCATACTGCTGTCATACTTGTAACGGTGGTTGTTCATAAATCTGACAATTGCTCACCTACCAGATGCTCTGTTGTGCAGCCTCGTATGGACAGTAAGCTTGCCCTAACCTTCTAGATTCAGAGAATACCTATTCACCTGATTCCTTTCTTTAAAACCTGTTATGTACCAGAATTGCTTTCCTGTTCTGCTAGTAGAAGAATTGTGCAAACGTGAAAGCAAGAGTGTGTGGTAAAATGCAGAAGGCAACATGAGTTCTAAATTAAGTGTTCTCACAGTTAGCCTGGTTCAGCCTCATGCAGTTTTTGTCTGAGTTTATTACATTAGAAATAGATAATCAATCTCTTAAGACTTTTTAAATTACGTTAGTAGCCAGTTGAAATATATGGAGATAGTAATGAAGGTCTATAAAGTAGTTGTAGTGAGTAAAGATATTGTACTCTCACACTTGAAGTGTATATTTCAGTTCAATTGTGACTAATAAATCAAACTTTTCTGATAGTATATCACACAATAGTTTTTAAATGTGGGCATGTTAGCATCGCTTTTGAAATCTTCACATTGTGATGAAATATTTCTTACATTCAATTTCCTAGTAATTTTCAAGTACAAAGACTCCAAAATCTGTTTCTTATTAGGCTTACAAAGTTTAGATATATTCTCCTCAAGTTGATTCAGGTTTCAACTATGTTGTGCTATAATTTGATTGGTGGGTGGGTAAGTGTGCTTTGAGTTTCACTTTTTGGGTTTTTTTCTGTGACCTTTTATTCATTATAGTAGATGAAAGAGAGAGAGAAATAGAAAGAACAAGAGAGAAAAGAAGAAAGAGGAGGAAGAAGAGAGACAGAGAGAGAATAAAGGGACAGAAAATAGAAAAAGAAAAAGAGAAAAAGGGAAAAGGAAAAGGAAAAGGAAAAGGAAAAGGAAAAGGAAAAGGAAAAGGAAAAGGAAAAGGAAAAGGAAAAGGAAAAGGAAAAGGAAAAGGAAAAGGAAAAGGAAAAGGAAAAGGAAAAGGAAAAGGAAAAGGAAAAGGAAAAGGAAAAGGAAAAGGAAAAGGAAAAGGAAACACATTAAAAAGGAAGAGAAGAGGGAAATAATGAAGATGGAAGGAAGGAGGGAAGGAGGGAAGGAAGGAAGGAGGGAAGGAAGGAAAGAAGGGTGCAAAAGAGAGAGAGAAAACATGAGCTTTCACAGTCGGGGCATGGAAATATCAGGAAGGAATGGTAAGCCCTAAACATGCACACACTATACCATACAAATAGCAGAACTACAAAGACGACAACTCTGTTTATGCTCTGGAACCCCGCTTTCTTTGCAGACCGCAGTATCTTCCCAGAGGGGAAAAAAGGAATTCAGAAATAACTTCTCTTGAGTAAGGAAGTACAAAAGCGATGTTCTATAAAGATGTTGCAGCTAACCTGGATTTCACAGTGAATAATCAAAGTAAATTTTAGAAACAGGATGTGCCTAAAAGGCTCTGATTAGAGAGAAATCTGTGTCAATAAGCCATATCAGAAGTGAAACACTCTAAAGAATTTAAAAAATTAAATAAAAAAATCTGAGTTGTCACTTCAGTCTCATTTTCTAGACTTGACATAATTTTAGATACTAATTACCTTTTTTCATTTCATTTTATGTGAGGCCTATATTTATATTTTTTAAAAAAAATCAATCAGGAAAAATAAAATAATTTCTCAGAAATTCAGTGTTGCTCTTCAGAGGGTGAAAAAAAGAGCCCTTTCACACACATGACATTAACATGCTCATTTAACATACCTATCTATCTGCAGTTCCAAAACGACAAGGAGGACGTACTTGAAAGAGATTCATCTTTTGTAACAGTGGAATTTGAGGTCAGCATTAGTAAAGTTCTGCAAGACACAGTGTCCCAAACTTCCTAAACTGTGAAATCTCCTTTGGCTAATATTTCTGCCAAATTGAGCTTAGTTCTGCTTGAAATACAGTTGTTACATTGTTAGATCTTGGGTCTCTGCTTCAGTATCTGGGATAGCTGCAGCTCAGGTGTGTTGGCTTGCAGAGACATATAAATACTACACACAGCCCCTGGCAAGAAACGTGTAACAAAAATATAAAAGATCAAACCCATTCAAATTAGCCCTTCTTTAATGCATGGGTTAGTAAAAAACCGATGGTTTATCTTAAGAGAAGCAAGGGCATTTGGGACATCTTCTTTGGGAAATGCCAGGCCAAGGAGATGCATCTTCCAAAGGCAATACAAAAAGCAAGATGACCAGTTAAAAGTTTTCAGCCCCAGATCTGAAGATAACTGAGTAAATGGCCTGTTACTCTGTCAAACAATCACAGATCTCAAGCCTTCTCCATCATACAGTGTATTTGACCTAGGCCTCCTCAGCTGTAAGTGCTTCACTCCGTGAATATTTAAACCAGCAAGAGCATGTAACTGGAAAAAAACTAAACAAATACTATGGGAAATCCACTGAAAGGGATTGTCTGTCATTTTGATTTTGTTCTATTTATTCTGTCTGTAGTTCAAGCCTCATTTTTCTATGGCTTGCCTAAACAAGCTCTGGATTGAGGCTGTGACTTCCTCAGCGCAAGAGAAAAATTTAAACTCATTATTCTCGGGGAAAAAAATAGTGTATTGCTTTTACAGAGTATTGGAGCCATCTGTAAGGATAGAAAGTGTCACTGCACATTAAAGAGCTCAAGGATAAGTGAACCTTTTTACAGAGGTATTTGATGGCTTTAGTGAGTTATTGCTTTATAATATTACTGAATGTGATGCATGATATTTCAGTTGCATAGAAGTATGGAAATACTATAATTTGAAAAATCTTACTCCAAAAGTTAACAGAATAAGTTGCAGTAGGACCATGGTCATATCTGTCACACTCTTGAAACAGAGCTGTTCCATTTGTTTTCAATGAAGAGACAATATCCATATGTCTTTGTGTGCTTCCCAAGCTCAGTGAATACACCCTGGTGAGACGACCTACAAAACCAACCAAACAAAAACCAACCCAACTGGAAACCATCCTTTAGCATGGGTAAATAAGCAAAAGTGATGTATGTAACAGCCAATTATTTCCATGACCAAAAGACAAACTGCAAGCTCAGATTTCTCAACATACATGCCCTTGCAGAACATGCTTGTAGGAGCTGATGCAGTTAACAGGAATTCTCTGGGGAGTCAGCATCAAAGAAAGTCTCTGAATTGCCTAACTGCGGACATACAGAAACATTGAAATGTTTCAAATTAAATTTGCTTTATTTAGTGTGTGCCTGTGTTTGCCTGGCCAGGACAACCTCACCCATTTAGGAATTTAGGGCCTTGGAGGCTTTTAGTTGAAGGTCTTTGGTTGCAGGACTGTTGAGGTGCTGTGATGCTGTGTGGCGCATGCAACAGCTCCAAAGCTGTGACAGCACCATCAAATCAGGAAGGGAGTAATCACATTTAGACAGCCACAAGAGCAGTTCCCGAGGCCTCCTGGCCTATGATTTTCAAGGTCATATTCTTGAAGTAGAGGATATGTAATTTTCCTGATGGTTTAAAATGGAAAGTTATTTGATACCTCCCTCTTCTAAAAGGGAGGAAAATACTGGGAGTGGCAAAGTTGTTGAGCACAGCCTCTTCCAGTCCACAATTGGGAACAGGTTCCCAAGCTCTTTTGATGGTACAAAATCTCATTGAAGAAACAGCTGTCATTTTTCCTGGGTTCTTCAAAGATCACAAGTGAGATAGCAGCAGCAAGAGCAGCAAGCTGTAACCACAACTTCCAGAAGGGAAGAGATTATTGGCAAGGGAGAGAGGAAGAAATCAACTTCTCCTCCACCAAGAGTGGCTGCCATCTGGTGGCAAGACATGAGGTACAGGAGATGCCTTCTATAGGCTCCCAGCTCCATCTACAAGTAAGGATCCTGGATAAGACACGCAAAGAAAAGATACAGGTGTCTGCCTTGCTACCTGTCAAATGTTTTGAGTTTTGGAACATGCCAAACCTTCCTGGGAATGACATGGAACCATGATTGAATGGTTGCTCCCCTTCATGGACAAGACGATGATGGTGTAAGCAGCATGGTCCTTTGCTGTCTTGTTCCTGCCAGGTCCTAAACGTTTAGGGATATCTTACATTAGCAGAGATAGGGCATAAAAGTTTTGAGGTATGGTGGGGAGAATGTAAACAATAGAAGGGAAGTTAAGAAAAACTGATATTGAAAAAACTCAGAGTTTTCTGAGCTAGATCAGAGTTAGAAAGGGAAAGGAGATGAAAGGAAAAGATGAGAAAAATGGATGAGGCAAGGGGAAGGGAAATCTTAAGAATCTTCCTGAAATGAACTTTCTCAGAAGGAGGTTTTTGTAGAAATGGAACAATAGCACATAATATTGTTTATTGCTCACTGAAATGGTGATGGGGGGGCAGGCAGCAGCTGTGAAGCAAGACTTTGACAGGGCCAATTTCTTCAAGGATAAGTTCAGAGGAATGGAAAGGTTCAGTTTGCTGCCTATATAAGAGCTCTGAAAGCTATGTCTTTTAGCTTCTATCTCCTTCACCCTTACCACACAACCTGAGGTTGAATTTCTCCTCAGTCCCAAGGGCTCCAACTACAATGTCACATTATGCTGCAGGAAAACACAGTCTATCATAAGATATCATGCATTTTTAAAATCTGTATTTTGTGGTCAAAATTGTTTACAACTTAAATATTTGCCCCAGAGCACCTTCTGGATGTAAATAGAGTCAGCATTCATAAGGAATCCGCTTTTTTCCCAGTGCAAATGACCCCAAACTCTGATGTCTGGGGAAATCTTCAGCCTCCAATTGTTCCTCTTCTGAGTAGCTTTGGTGATTCACAAAAGGG
>NW_010397468.1:9030-17247 GCF_000710305.1 Buceros rhinoceros silvestris | reverse complement strand
GAGTGACTTACTTCTTTATTCTTCTGTCATGCTTCTGAAGCCTTGATTCTTGCACAAGTTCTTCTTGTCTTACCAGTCTTCAGATCACCACACAGCTCTTCTCAGAACCAGAGGATTGCAATCCTGGCAAACAAAATGCAAGTTATGATCTGTAACAGCCTTGCTTGTAGAGAGGTAAATCAACCATCCTACAATGTGATTGTAACACCACCTTCCAAGACTCTGCTAATGAATTGTTCCTCATCGGTTAATGATGTGCCTTCCATGGCTTTTACTTAAATTTATAAATTTTTACTTTAAAGGGAGGGACGCTGAGGGACAAAACCCAAGTCACGTGCTATAGACCCCAGAGATCAGAGTTAGACAGAGAACGCAGGAATTCCTGGCTCCCATCACTGCATTCAGTTCCTGTCTGTCTTTCTCAGCCATTCCTTCTTGTTTCTATAAAAAACAAAATTGTTTCTTTTATATTTAGAAACTCCAGTACAAGAAAGTGCTTAAAATGGCTCCCTTATTTCCTTGAGAGACAGAACTAAATTTAAAGATGTTATTTCCCTTGTGCCACTGAAATAATCTCTTTAGAAACGTGAAGAGCACAATGAGGCTTTGAAAGCCCAAAAAGAGTTGCCCAGCATCAGCAGTGGCTGTAGGACATACTCTCAGTTCATGGGACTGCTTTTACTAAACCTTCCATTGAGGAATGGAGGGTTTCATTTTATGAGGGTTATTTAAAGCAGAGTGATTAGAAAATGAAAGACGATGTAAGGATGCAGAGATTGGGGAAAAGATTAGTCTTTTCTTTCTGTTTTTCAGGTGGACTTTTGTGGTCTGAGTTTTTGAAATGCCAGTGAAGTTCTCGAAAGGAACGAGTAACCATGCTGCTGCTGTACTCTGTATGTCCACATCTACAATGCATCTGGTGTGTCTTTGTGTTCTTAATGAGCAATCATTTTCTCAAATTCATCTGGTGACTGGCACATTCCATCAGAATTTGTACCTTTCCTGTCGATTTAAAACTATGAAGGATTCTTCTGAGATTACAGAAGCTTTCATTGACTCAATACTGTGATATGTTATGTGCCCTCCAGCGCTTGCATAACCTTTAGAGTGAAGACCACAAAACAGGGTATGGCTCAACACGGCAGTTTTATGAGATTTCTGCAGTGCATCAACATTACCAGGGTAATGTTTTGACTGTGTGCTGTAGACATCTGGGTTCTTCAAAAGGCAACTAGTTTTACACAATTGAGAAAGGAAGAAATTGTTTTGTCTGTATGTAGGCATCATACTGTGTAGGCAATGGGAACCAGTTCAGCAGCAAGGTTTCAAGTGACAGAGAGCTACCTACCTTCTTAGGAAGTATTTGGAGGCAATTAAGAAAATTAATGCAAAATCCACATTTTCTTAAAATGAGTTTTGAGTTCTTTGTGCTCTTCACATATGTTTTTCCATGATTCTCTTTCTACATGCTGTTAACTTATTGGAAGAGGAAATGAGGTCTCTTGTTGTAATATCTCTGTGTGTATGCAAGATCTTTCATTTTGTTCCCACAGCTCTGGTGAATGTGTGCACAGAAATAGCATAGTAATTCATGCCAACTTCAATGACAACCTAGCTCTGTACAAAGAAACGGTTAAATAATGAAGTCTGGGAGTAAACCCTGGCAGGAGACCAGACCTAATAATTCCGCTTGGCAAGATTATCCATGCCAGTAAGGAAGGCCAACTTTCTAGTGTAAACAATTAACTGTGGTGATAAAGGATCTACCACAGGCTATATTGCTAGCTGGGGGTGGGGGAAGGGGGTAAGAGTGGCATAAGTGGTCAGTGTCTTTCAGTTAATTTGTTCTCTGCAAACTAATTAGCTTTGTCTTGGATTTGATGGATTTGTTTGCTTTTTTAATAAATATGAGGACAAATAGGAAAGGGAAAAATACTACATTCTGTGTCTCAGCAACCAATTTTTTTTCATTTTATAATAAATGAACTATATCTTAAACAAAGAAAAATCCATGTAACATATTTGGTAACTGATGTTAAGAAACAATAGCAGGCACTTTTACACTAACATCTTGGCAAGGTAATGTGTAAACATAGAAAGATGGAAATTGTGTATTGAACTATCCATAGACATCTTGAAGAAAGTCCCTTCATGATGCTACAGCATTATCATTCATAATTACTTAATTAAGTGAGGAGGGGTGATTCTTTTAAGAGAAAGAACATTTGATCTACGTTTTGTTGTTATGATCTTTGCAATGACTTTTGACAAAGATTTAGTTTCTGAGCTTCAAGATAGCTTTCTGATATATAAAGGCTCCTTATTTTTGCTGGTTTTTTTCCTTGTCCCTTTTCTGGTACATGCTAAGTACTAGTGAGAATTTTTTCTTTAGTGCTTAATCTATAGAATTAATTTCAAGTCTTTTGTAGTTAATTTGAACAAAGTCTGTCTGTTTCTTCTCTGTGAAAGTTCGTCTAAAATGTATAGCGAGTTGGGAACACTTTGCTTCAGAGGAATGATTTTCTAGAGGAAATACAGGATTGCAATCTTGAAGGCCAAGGGTCCACATAATTCTGAGCAATGCGTTGTATGACACAATGCTTGTGATATCAGGGCATTGGACTCAGCAACCAGGAAACTTGTCCAAGTTCAGTGCATTTATAGCAGTTATGTTCCACAGCTGTGTATGCTCTGTACAACCACACCTAAGTTGGGAGTCAGGATGAGAAACTCCCAAGGCACTTCCCAAAGGACGTTTAACTAAATGGGGACAAACCCGGATTTGTCTACTGTTTTGCTCATGAACTAAATCAAGTTTTCCTGTAACTCTAAAAGAAAGTCCTGTAGATGTTACACCGCTTTTGAAGAACATACCAATAGAGATGATTTGAAGTCTGTTCTCCCTGGGTCCTGGTGTGCTTTTCGAAAGCACAGTGTATCTGGCCTCCTTGGCTGATGCTATGTGGCTCTGTTGTTTCTACACATGGCTCAACTTCACAGAAGCTCAAATCCTGCCTTCGCTATCCCACTTAATTTCATTTTTGGTGAAAATATGAAGCATGTGAGTCAATAAACCAACACTTTACACATAGAAGTCATCAATGGAGCTCTACTGAGCTGAAGATACCCAAATCTGTAATCAAATGGAAATCTGCTGCAGATGAACAAGCAGACAGAGGTCTTAAATATGAGGTCTTAAATATTTCCTTTCTTTACTTTTCCTATCCCAAATGGTCCATGATCAGCTCATCGCTATCTATTTTTCCCAGCAGTGGTGTCAGGCATCCCAAACCATATGATTCCTATTATAAGACTGGCACTCAGCTTATGATCCATCAACGCCTCACCTTCAGAAGGTGGTGACAGAGCAGTACAACTAGCTAACACCTTTCAGACACTCCAGCAAGAAAAAAAGGGGCATAAATATAGACAATACACCACCAATGGTGCTAATGAATTCTAATTATAATGGGGCCAGCTGTTGGAATCCACCGGCCCAAATGCCTTTATATGAATTCACCAGTCAGATGACAATAGTATTTAACCCAGATATGTCTGGTGGTTGTTCTCATGAGCTGATACACTGTCACTTCCCATGGCAGCTAACACGTGAAGGAACAATGAAAGGAAATACTACACTTGGATAGAAGCACAGCATGTTTGTTCAAAACCTTTACAGTTCTCATCATTTTTCATGAGAAAGATAAATTATTCCACCTAACTCTGATGCATGGAGAGCACAGTGACAAGTATGGTGTCTGACTTAAAGGTGTAGGTGCCTTAGATGTGTAAGAGAGGATAGAGATATCTGTTTTGCTTTGAAGTAAATCCTGTAAGAACTGCCATTATCTCACGGAAAGTTTTGAAAATGCCATTTAAAAGCACTCTTGTCCAGATCACCCCTGTGCCAGAGCAAACCAGTGAAACCTTTTGAATCATTCCTGTCATTAGACTATCTTAAAACACATTTTCCAGACTGTTGAAAGAAGGTAGCGTTTCCTCTAGACACCATATGTTGTGAAGTATTACAAATATATTGCAGTGCCTAGAATCAGTATCAGATTAGCTGGCTTGTGAAACAGTAGTGTTTTACTTTCTTGTCTCATTTATTTGAGAGGTACCAAAGTCAGTGTTGAAACTGGTTTTTCACGTGTAAACATTATAAAATAGCACATGGAGTTCATCTTCAAAGGTATGGATTTCTCCAGTACATATGTATAGACAAGGTGCCAGAATGTGGCTGTGTCTCTTTCTGCCAGTCCAGATACAATTTCCTGTCCCTAGTCTCTGCTTCTGAACTCAAGAGTGCTTGCAATTAAAGTGATCCCAGAAAAAACAAGATGGTGAGAGTCTCCCCTCTGTCTCATGCTTTTCCCACATAGAAGAGCCAAATGAGAGCACCCTAAAAGAGGGAGCAGCTGCCTTCACAGAAGGTTTGCATAAATCTGTGACTAGTAAGTGCAATCCAGCCTATGCCTATGTCTAATTAGTTGCTTCTTCCCAACACATCACAAAAATTAGTTGTGATAGCTTGAGAGATTGCAGTGGTAAGGAATATGTCTCAGACAGTATCTTAGGTGTTTTTTGTTTCTCTTCCTGCATTTTTATATCAATTTGAGGTGAACTTAGTTAAGATTTCATGTCCTCCAGCTGTTCACCCCCCATGAGGGACTCACCATTATGCAGCGTTTACAAGAGTACCGCTGTTTGCTGAGGTGGTAAGAAGATGGGAGATCCAAGACTCCTTGACATGCAGGTGTGGGGTGTGGCACTTTTATGTGTAGGAGTCTTGTCCCAAGGCTATTTTATCAAAATATACAGCATCAATAAGCTCCCACTGCCCTGAGCTCAAGGCTTAACTGTCCTCACACATAGGATTAAACTATGGAAGTGACTTTCTGCAGCAAGAAGAGAGAAATGCAGCATTCTGCAGCTGCTTCATTGCTTTGAAAGCGCAAAATAAAAAGCTAAGGTGTTAGGCTACAAGGTGAGGTTGGTGGAAGAAACACAAGCTCAGGCTGGTCTTCCATCAGGTGAGGGATTCTGCAGACCTCCACCAATCCTTCCTTGCCCTGTGGGGAAAGGAGCAGGGGTTGGCAGGCTTATGCTTCCCATTGCACACATTACAAGGATTTACAGGATCAATGTACTAGCAGGATAATAAGTGGGCAGTGTGGATTAGCTCTTAATGGAAAAAGACTTGTTTGCAAACAAATGATGTAATGCACCAGTGGAATTAATGCTCAACATATGTGCTTAAATGGTTTCCAAAAGGAGGCAGTAGTTTATTAACAGAAGTATTCTTAGTTTCTTAGGTTATATGCAAACCTGAAATTGCATCCTGGTGGTTTGCAAAGCTGTTGCTCTTAGAGAGAATTCTTAGAGAATTTACTTTCTTTGTATTCCTTATAGCCAGTGATTTGAATGTATATGTCTTGGATGACAATGCTGAATAAATCAGTGTATCCAATATATGCCTTATTATGCACCATTAAATGTCAAAATTTTTGCAACAAGAAAAGGAAGAACACATTGCAGGGAAAAGTCTGTACTGAAAACAATCCCTCTTCGTTTCTGAAAACATAAATTATTTTGGACATTAATCAGATATTAGTCCATGACTGATAACAGAAAAAAAAATTGTAAGAGTTTCATTTTCTGGAGATAGTTTAAACAGTAAGGGCTTTCTATTATTTCTTTTGTTTTGTTTTTAGAGAAAAGGATTTACCAGATATTTAGCCTGGGTGGAATATGTATTTCAAATGTAAACAACCTTCTACTGTTAAAGGATTTAACAAACAAGTGAAGCTCAGTGGGAAAGTAGAGCAAACACAGGTAATTTTGATGAGATATTAACTGTTTTCTTTGGTTTATAATTTTAGATTCTCCACTGTGGGGATAGGATAATTTTAACTCTGACAAGAAATTTTATAATCTACAAACTAGAAGGTTTCAGTAGAAGGCCGCTAATTATTAACTTCATTTTCATGGATACTGCTTTCTTCTGAAAGTGTTTTCTTTGGGAGCCTAGTGTGCGTGTATGTGTGTCTGTGTCACTATTTCCCGGTCCAACATTCCAATGATAAAAATATAGTCAGGAATCTGAGTGGTAATTATTAATAGTTACAGTATGTTATGCTTTCCAAATGAAGAAATGGTATGAGTTGAATTTCTGACATCTACAAGAAATTTCTTCTTAAAATCAGGGGGGTGGTTCTCTGAAATCTGCTGAATACGCAAACAGGAGGAAGTTTTTCATCCTCAGAAAAACAGAGAACTCATGAAATAACATGGCAAGTAAGGAGGTTTTCTGCATCTCAACTTCTTTTACCTCAGAGAGACTCTGAAATGAGGCTGTTAGGATGGTCTTTAGGACAGTCTTAGTGATTTTTTTCTGTCAGAAGGATCAAATCAGATAGAATAGCTTTCTGTTCTGAGTCATACAAAGTTTGCTAAAAAGAGAAGAAAAATTGTCCACAGAACTTGGAGGTAAAAGGGATTTAACTTGTTAGAAGTTCTTAAGGATGTATAACAGAGGTTAAAAAAAAAAAGTAGACAGAAAACTAACTGATTTAGGACTAGTGACCAATGCATTTAAAGAAAAATAACAGTCTGTAATACTTAAAAATATTTTAAAATAACAATGCGTAACTTCCTTATGTGCTACAAATGACACTTCAACACTCAAATGAAGGCAAAGAGTAATTTACTGTAAATGTTTTCCTGGTATATTGAAGACAAGAAGCAAACTTTTCCCATGCTGTTCTAAGTAACTCTTTTAGATAAGCAAAACCAGGTTTTCATCATTGTTTTGTAGTTACCCTTTCTGTTGACATGTACGGGAACCTTAAGGCTGCGTAATGGTTTTATAACTGCGCGGATACTGAGATTCATGAATCTGAAACATGAATCTGAAATCTGCACCAGTGCCCCACAATTGAAATCCAAATCTGTCTGACATAGACTGAAAACAAGTTGAGGCCAGTGAGGCAAAGAGTATAAAAACAAACAACTATATAGAGCTTCTTGCTAGAAGCTTACAATGAAGTAGAGCGTTAAAGAGATGGTCAAAGGAGCCTCCTTGAGTTTAGAAAGTCTGGATTTATCAGCACTTGTCCAAGCTGATCAAAATCTCTGGAGGTTTTGACTGTTATCCATCACTAACAATAATGTGAATGACCCCATTTATTAAACCTCTTCTATAGTAGTGATAAGACAGACTATCCAAGAAACTGTGATGTAGCCCACAGAAAACAAACAAAACTTCTTAGTGGGGAACAGCTGAGAAATTATTCCTGGAAAGCAAACTAGAAGAACAGTGGTATCTTGTTATGTTAAAGTGCAGTTTGAATACTATTCATTCATTTCACAAACCATAAAAACACAGCTAGATACTGTAAACTAATAAAATTCATCAGTATTACTGAGCAACTGTGTGCTGGTTCTTGGCAATTCTCAGGGTGCTGAGCTATGACTTTCCCTGGTGGATGGAAAGCTCTTTCTCCTTAACAAGCATCACTTTGCAGAGCTACAGTTCCTTGTGCACAAGTATATGAACTAAAGACTGTAAAAATCTCATTTTTTCCAGCCTGTATAACTCGAAGTATTTAAAATTCTAAATGGTGCCTTATGATTTACTTGTTAAGTGATTACACTCTTGCTCAACTAAATCTTATCTCCTATTCTGCCTTACCCATTTCTATGTCTCTTTCCATATCCCACATTTGCCTGCTTTGGAGTCTAGTCTCTGAGAGTAGGGACACAGTATTAAGATAAACTAGATATTCATTAAATTTTATAATATTAAACAGTATGTATTATTAATAACTGAGAAAAATGCATGAGATGATTTTCTTGATTGCATTAAAAAATGTATTAACTTTTCTCGGTTGCTAAGTCTATGATGCTACCCAACAGCATCAGACAAAGCCAAGGCCAGAACGTGAAATCTTTTCACACAGGGAGAAGACTATAACCCTACCAGAAGTTCTAATGAAATCGAGGTGGTGGCTGAGAATAAGATTATTTCAAACTGAGGGAAAAAGGCAGCACTTGAGGGAAGAACTGCAGTTCTTAGGGTCATGAGTGCCTCCTTTGTTCTTTCCTTGTTGTGGATGGGATATACTTTTACTGTTTACTGTAAGTAAGCGATAATAATTGTAGTGGTTATAATAACAAAGGGGAATATTCACATTCCTACATTCAAAACCAGCAGGA
>NW_010397468.1:8357-8926 GCF_000710305.1 Buceros rhinoceros silvestris | reverse complement strand
GCAGGAATTCTGGAGGATGAGAGGAGTAACTGTCTTTCCCACCCCTTTTTCTCACCACCTACCTGCTTAGATAATAATAGGTGGTTTTAGAAGCTCGGAGAGGAAGCCTCATGCACCATACACCAGGTTTTATTAGTCCTTTGAGATTAAACTGTGTGATTTCAAGGGTCACTTGCAGCCAATCTCCCAGGCAACAATTCACAAAGGTACAGATTTAGGCCAGTCTCCCAACAACATGCTCATGCAATTTAGTGATGTTGCCCTGCAAATGAAGGACCATACCATGAAAGAATCACCGAGACCTCTTTATTTTCTTGTTTTGTCAGCATATCAAATACAATTTCCTTTATAAGCTACAGGCTTTTTTTATATTCTTGGAAAGAGGATTTCAAGAACCATTCTGATGAACAATGTGACAGGTATCACATACACTAATCTATGTGTATATTTATTGGAATAACTGATCCACAAAAAGCCACAATCAGTTGTAAAACCCTATGAAATGACCATTTTCTAACTGCCATCCCTGGTATACCTTAAAATAGCATGCCACACTTTGATGAAGCATT
>NW_010397468.1:0-8262 GCF_000710305.1 Buceros rhinoceros silvestris | reverse complement strand
GCTATGAGCAAAGTGTAAGAAAAGAACACTACATTACATGTTTTTCAGGAAAACATTCTCAAAGACTGTTGATGTTTGTTATACAGAATGCAAACTTTTCCATTTATGGTTCTCCTCTTGAGAAATATTAATTATTTATAAAGTACAAGAATAAATTATTAATATTGATTAATGCACGCACATTGCATAAATAGATTGCAATATTTAATGTATTATCAATATTAATAACAAATGTGGAGAAAGGGAAAGTATTGAATCAAGCAGTTGTCAGCTGATAACAAAACAGTCAAGCTGATTAAAACTTAGCCTCAAAGGAGTCACAAGTGATTCTTAAGACATTAAGAAACTAGGTGATAAAAAAGAAGAGAAATTCAGTTTGAATGGCTATGAAATAATGTACGTTACTAACAGGAGCAAAATAATTGATTGTGAGATCTCTTTATACAGGCCATCAATTCAATGTGTACCAGGAGTTGGAAGGCAAATAGAATGGCAAGAGTGGCTACAAAAGGAACAGATAATCCAGGACAACCTGTCATTATGTTATTGAGTAATTGCAAAAGTCTCACATGCTTTTTTTAAAACCTCTCTTCGCTTACTGGGTTCTAGAGCACACAAACTTTTCATCTGATCTAGTACAGCCATTTTGTCATTTAAAATTGCAGTCTTAATTTGCAATTAGTAGATAGAAGTCTACAAATAAAAAGTGTTTCTCATTTTTGCTGAGCAGAACTTGCTACAGAGTTCTAAAAACTATTGTAGTTTGATCTTTTCTATCAAGCCCTTCTCCTCATCCAGTTCAATAACCTGTAACACTGAGTTTAGGTGTGAGTGCAGTTGCATGCGGCTTTTTGTTCACGTACACTGAAAAGAAACTATGGAAAGTAGAGAAGGATTTTAGGATCAGTAAATCGATCGGGGTTGATAAATGGGCTCTGAGTCCCTAAGCAAATACCAATACTCACTAGTATGCATCAGTCTGTGGTTCACAATTTTCACTTGTTTAACCTACTCCTGAATTTTTATAAACTGATCGTGATCAATGATTTATTGAAATTTTAAAAATGTGTGTAAAGACCATAATAACCATAGCACAAACATTTTTTCTCGATTTATTTCTTATGATGCATGGTAAGTTATTGAGGGGTTTCTTACTTTCCCCCAAAGTGATTTGTTTTTCACGAATCTATTTCAAAGAGTCTTTCATTCATTGTTTCTGCATGTGCACTGCATTTAAAATAGGTGTAATATGGAAAGCAAAGAGAAGTGTCGTGACCATCTGGAATTTAATGCCAGATTAAGAGACCTTTCCCACCAACTCATGACTTTGATTCTCATCTTTATTATTGATATGTTTCTTAAGGATTTAACAAGAAAAAGGAAAAAATGTCTGATGATAATAGATTTCAATAGTCTAGAATTCATCCTCCAAAAGGAAACAAAATTTATAAATACATAGAAGAGACAAAAGAACTCAGAATAAAATTAAATACAGGATATTTCTAGATAATATTGCAATCTATATTAACTATCTGTTTAGGCATATTCAGAAACCTGTTGCAATAAAACCTAGTTTAGTATAGGCTTATAGGTTGATGAGGATTGTTATCATCTGCATTTAACTTACAAGATGCTGCTTCTTCTAATGCTGGGCAGTTTGAGGTGTGGTTTCTCTTCTAGTCTATTCAAAACACACTGCCTTCCATCTGTTGTTACTAGGGTACCTGGAGCAAACTTGGCTATGCTTTGAGCAACAGAAGCTGCATCCCTCCTCTTCTAATTTTCTTCATTCTGTCTCCAGGAAATAGTGGGTGAGGTGTAGCATTTTTGTTAGAAAAGGGAAAGCCAAAGTTAGGGCTCTGACACTTTGAAGAGAAAGTGTTGGGTCTTATTAAGGCTCCTGATTCATTCCACATTCCCAGGCTAGTCCCTGAGAAAGAGCTGTGTCTTGCATTTTGTCCTTGCCAGCTGTCAGACTGGACACGTAGCCTGAATAAATGAGAATGCAAATAGAGGAGTGCAGTCCTACAAGCAATTTCTTGTGCAGGAGCTATAGGCCTTCTCTCCTCAAAAAACCAAAAAAATTACAAAGCATTTCAGGACATTCAAAGCTAGGGAAACCTTAACGTTCCCTGTAGGTCATAACCAGGATAGAAAAACTGTTACGTGCCCATTTAACAGGGCATAAAATATCTTAATGTATTAGCAAGACTTTTTAAAATCTGCTTTTAAGAATAAGTCAGTCAAGTCAGTTTTGCAGTAATGTAGGGAGATTCTTTTATTTTTCAAACAAGGGAGTGCAGAAGGGATTCTTTTTCTACCGGAGTAACAATGAAGTCATACAGTCCAGAAGCAGTAGAGAAGTCTACACTTCTTGTAGAAAGTAGAGATGTCACAGTCCTTGCCCCACTGCAGTCCCAGGAATGAATCTGGCATGGCATAGAGCACAGTAGCAGGTTAGCTGCACTGTTTAACATTTCAGCTGAGATCACAGCTGGGTAATTCCAGCACTGGTATTAGCGCTGCGGTAAATGCAGCTTTAGCTACAAGCATTTTGTGATGTTTCTTGTCTCTTTTGCTTTTTATATACAAGCCAGAGTGTGGGTTTATAACGCTTAATACTGAAAGGTAGACCATCAGAGCATAAAGCAAGAGTTGAAAAGAAAGAAGCAGCTGGTATTTTAGATCATTTCAATACAGCCTTTATCAAGGGGCAGTATAAAGAAACAGACAGTACATAGATTCAAGAAATATTCAACAGAAACTTGAGAGGGATTACAGACTTCCTCCATACCATGACATGTTTCAATTTAAGACATATGGAATAAATCAGAATAGACAGTGTGGAGCTGGAACACACAGTAAAATCAGTAGTAAACTTGGAGGGTAGTCAGAGGTGCCTGAAAACATGGGGATAGTTAGTAGTCAACTCAGCTGCTTTTCAGCTGAGTAAGGATCAAGTGGATACAGAGCAGACCTGACAGACCTGGCAAAACTGCAAGCAGTATTAGTTTGCAGACCACGTAGTCATTTAGATTATGGTCATCATTCTTTTACACCCATCTACCCCCTCCTCGGAGTAACATATGCTGCAGAATAAGGGCACTGGTATGAGTAACACGTGTATAAAGAAGCCAGTCTTTGTGTTTCATGCCTACTTCGGATATTCACAGCATTCTTGTAGCCTAACTCTGACAATATCTGGCTATGGTTGCCAGACAGAACTGAAAACCTTTAACATCTTACAATGAGCTAGTAACATAGTAATATCATTGTAGAAATGCAGGCAGTTGTACACTGCTGTTGTAAACAGAGTAGTATAATTTTTGAATGGAAAAAAAGGAATTGGAAAAATCAGTATCTAAATAAAACACATCTGTTATCTCTTTCTTCTGTATTACCTCTTAGGATGCCATCAGGTCTCTGTGTCTCAGCTCAGACTTTCATCACACAACTGTTTGCTTTTGACACAACAGCCTTGCTGAGGCCGCAGCAGGGTGGGCAGAGCCAGATTGTTCTGTGGAGCCATCGCTGGTCTCCAGGCTGTTTCTGTGCAAGCTGGAGATGTGGAGTTTATTTTTGTGATAGCATTTGAAAACAAGGAGTTGAGGAAATATTTTTAGTTCTTTCACAGGCTAATATTCCTCAGCTTTGCATGATAAAAACAAGAATTGCGGGAGTTAGAGAAGTTATTTTGATGGATGTTTTTTCTCTGATTAGAAGTGGAACTTTATAAAACTACTACTTTCTACTTCTGAAGATCTTTCTGTGACATTTGTTACAGAACAATGCATCTGTCTTTAGATTTAATAAATTATTTGAGAAGATTTATTCAGACATGCCCATCCCATTCCTGAAGTCTGGTCCAAGAAAGGCATGCTATATCGGAACCCAGGAACAAGGAACCCAGGCCTTGTCCACAAGCAGAAATTGTTGCATGTCCCAGAGCACTCTGCAGCTTTGTTCTGCACTGTATTTCTGTGTGTCAGAGGAGGCCTCCCAAACTCAGGTGAGCCAGCTCACGCTGCCTTGAGCCAAAGAAGCTCTCGTCTTCGGGTCATTTGAGATTTTGAGTTAGTATTTTTCAATAATTTGTAATACAGCAAACGTTATTGTAGCTTAGCTAAAATAATTAGGGTTTCAGGCAGGACGCATTTCTGGAGGGACATGACTATCTCTTTCATGTAAGTATTCATGTCTCATCTGGGCAGCATTTGCAATATTCTTCTACTCTTGTCAAGAAGGCCACTTCAAAGCAACTTTCCTTGTTTATGCAACAGAAGGGCTGAGTCAGGGAGGTTCGTAGACTTTGACCAATTCCAGTGTGCTAGTAGCCCAGAAAGGTTCTCCTGAAGGCAGGCCACTCCTGAGTTACTTGGGGACAAGTGGAACAGCAGTCTTTAATTTTATTTTATTTTTTTTTTTTAAAGGAGTAAGGATATTCTCTGATTTCCAGCTCTCTTCATTTCTCCCATGTCTGTACAAGGGCATCCTGCAGCCCAGCCCCATAGGGATGAGTTTTCTGCTTCCAAGAAAGTTTCAGTAGGCCAAAAATATGAAGTTCTCTGTCATAGTCCTCATCCTGGAGTTACCACATCCATTTGGGGAAAAGCACCTCTCTGCTGTATATGTGAAGAAGAGGAACTGAGGAATGCAAAATTCAAGGCTGAAAAGACCCAATCCTCAAAAATATAACAGGGTTTTTTTTTCTCTAAGGATATAACAGCATGGATCTCACCATCAGTATTCATGTTTTTGGGGTCATGAATCCTTCATACTCTTCATGCTGCTACTCATTCAACCATTGGCAGCAGGCTGCAAGCTGGGTGGCAAATTTCTAACCCAAATGAAAGCTTTAAATAAATTCTGATAAACTTTGCAATCACACCCATTCTTCTTTTTTCAATGCATGCATTAATCTGGTTGAGGCAAAACCTATATTTCAGCCTCTGCTGGGGCACATTCATGCTTTACTCAACCTGAGATGAACTCAATCTGATCTCTGCCTTGCAAAGTTCTTTATTTTGAGCAAGCGCTCTAGCTGAATGAACACTTAGTAAACACAGATTACATCAGCTCCCAAAGAAACCATCTAAGCTTCTTCTGATAGGCAGGAAAGTATTTCAGGCTATCCATTGAACAAATAATTTACTGCAAAGATTGCTAAAACTGACACTGGCACTGGAACAGCAGGAGCAATGAAGCCAGCATAGAGTGGTTGCTGCATCACAGCTCTCCTGGTCTTTACGGCCTTAACTGGGAGGGTGAAGAGATAGGGGTTTCTCTGACAGGCACCAAGAGAAGGCCATCATCCATGCATGAATCATGCACTGCCCTCAACTTATTAGAGATTCACGTTATCACAAGCACTGCTTTTAAGACAAAAGGGAAAATTAGTCACTATTTCCTTAGTGTTATCTTTTCCCCACCAGTTCCCACCCTCCGTCATTTCCAAGGGACTAGCATGTGTACCCATCAGTGTATACTCCAGATGAACATCCTTTCATATAGTCATCTCACTAAGCAGCAACACAAGAATATATTCCCCCGATGTATTCTTGTTCATCCCTGCCACTGTTACTATGAACTATAACATTCAGAAATAGTTTTCTACCACAATTCTTGTGTAGGTTTTTCTTCCTTTCTCAACTGTATTTTGTGGCATCAAGCCTCCTAAACTCAATCCAATCAGAAAAGGCTGCACATATATTATATGTGCAAAATTTTATTTGCAACATAACCAGTAATTTCATTTTCCTTTGAATTACTGCCGTATTATTATAATAAGATTGAAACAGGAAGGGAATATTTAAGCATTAATAAAATAAAAGCGATTCATCATGAGATGAATGAGCAAGAGGCTTTACTCTTGTTGGGGTTTTTTTCCTGGTATGAAGTTATAAACTCTGGAACAAGTGTTAAGTGTACAGACTCTGCAGACATATGACAGTGAATCCATAATATTTTTGCTGATCTTCAAGTCAAATAAGAATTAAAATATTTTCTATTGTAAGTAGTGATAATTTTGGGACATTTTTAGTAATATTGTTAGAATTGTTAAGCTTTACATGAGATCTACCTGTCTTACATTTTTAAATGTACTTTTCTCCTGGTTAGGAACAGCAAGATTTTAATAACAGCTTGTTCCAGTATGTGATGCTTTAGCAGTTCATTAGGTTATGTGGGAATAAACTGATGTTTCAAAGACAGAATTCCAACTAGCTGTTTTAGTCCAGTTAGAGATTGTGGTTGCCTAGAGGGAAAACATCACTAAGAGCCCTCCTTCAGTCTTCATTGTCTTTATTTTCAATCTTTTGGTAAAGAAACTGGTGTCACTCAATCTTATCCATGCTGTGCCCTGGCTGAAAGCCTAATTATTGTAACTAAGATGCAACAACAAGAAAGAAAATCTTATTTTGCTCTTTTAAAAGCTTTGGGGAGGGAATAGGCCAAATTGTCAGATGAAATAGAAAAAGAGAGTTGTATCAGTTTTCACAATGGCCCAAATTCTGCTGCTCAGAGCATGAAATATACCTTATGTGAATGTTGATATATCAACATGAGATACCTAACTGAAGTCAGGGCATTATATACCAGGAGAAGCTGTACAGACCTCACTGTCACTTTCAATTTTTAAAATTGTATGAAAATTGAAATTTCAAAACATTTTTGAAAATTTCTGCCACAGTATAAAGCTAAGCTGTCCAAATATAACAAACAACAGTGTGCTCAATTGGCGAATTAATTATACCATGTCTTTTTATCCTGATGACTTTCTCAAATTAGTGGTGGCGTCTTTCGAATAAAATAACTTTTTTTCTTTTTCTTGGTAATATACTTTGCCTAAATTTGTAGAGGTATCACTGGAATTCTACAGACATCCAGAGTACTGCCCTAAGGCCTGTTGCAATAATTCAGCATCTCTTAAACTATTTCTTTGCTAAAAATTGCTGTAATTACCAAGGTTATATAAACACAGCCTTTATAAAGGCATTTCTTTACTGTCTGCATATGTATCAGCCAAAAGAAAAGTGCATTTTCACTACCATAAACCCTGTTCATTTTAGGTTCTAGGTACATAGATCATTGTCCCCCAGCATAAAAGGGCCTGCTTAAAGCAAGGAGATGACATTAGGAATAGACTTTTAGCAGCAGCCAGACTTCTCCTTGAAAAAAAGCTAAAATCCCCATGATGAACAGATTTGATTGTGGTCCTTCAGGTAAGTCCTTAAGGTAAATTTAATAAATCCTGGGCCTTATCTTCTATTAAAATCCCATTTTTTATGAAGTACCATAATGGTTATTTCAATTTTGTCCCCATTACTCTGTTTTGCTTGATTTTTATGAAACAATATACATACATATAAATATACATATATATACATATGTATACACGCACATACAGGTATCTGTTTATATCTATATAAATATGTATACTGCAACAGTCCCTCCCACCTCTTTCTAGCCCCTGAAGAACTGCAGCTGAAATGCCATGCTCCCACTCCACGATGTTCCAGAGGTCCCTTCTCTGACATGTAGGTCTCTGGACCCATCAACACAAAAGTTTCTGGTCTGATAATGAGATGATTAAAAGAAATTGCTCATACAACCAAAAATATTTTCTCTTAAAATGTCCTAAGAATGAAAGAAATGGTAGTATTTAAGATTGTTCTCATTTCTTTGAGTGTCCATCACAGAAGAGAACTTGCTTTTATTTTAAACTGCAGTTGTCTTTGGGAACATCTGTCCAGTGTATTAGCACGCACGGTTATGGTATATTACTTCATAAACCTACTTCCTTCATCACATGTGTTAACACTTACTAGTCCAGAAAAGAAGAATGCAAATAAGTGAGGGAACAAAGACCATTGTTTCTAAGAGATTTTGTTTGCAAACAACAGCACTGTATTGAAACGGGCCCACAAAGGCACATGGGGATTATATTCAATTTAGTTTGGGAACTGATACAACTGGCCCTACCACTCAAGTCATAACTAACACAAATGAAAATGTTATTAAAACTAGATCACTCCTACAGCTATAGTGTCTGTGAGATTTCCTATGTGCAGCAAGATGCAACAGAGTTGAGTGTCTAGCCTGTTTCCTCACCATCAGGATTATAAATGAGCCATAACGGACAGACTAGGGTCAATTGAAAGATTTTATTAAAACTCTACTATTTGTTTTAATAATGTCAAGCCTGCATATAGAGTTCTTAGAAAATGGTCACGGAACTAGGACTCACTTGCAAATATATATATA
>NW_010397467.1:16045-28846 GCF_000710305.1 Buceros rhinoceros silvestris | reverse complement strand
GAGGTCGGGAGGGAGACGGGAAGCGCCCGAGGAGAAGTCTCCGGTGCGGTGAGAACTGACAGCGCTGCCGGTCCTCGCCGGCGGCAGCGGCGCTCCCACTTGTACGAGTCTCTCCCCCTGCCCGCGGCGTGACGGCCGCTGGTGACGGTAGACCCCGCCAGACCGACCTCGGCTAAACTGCAGCGAACTACACGGTCGCCACTGAAGGGACCACCAAGCGCCAGAAGCGCACAGCTGTACAGCCGGAGCCGTGCCTCTCCCTCCCCCCTCAAGCGGAGCAGGGGAGACATCTTTTAACACCGGCGCACCGGGATCCGTCCTGCGCATCTCCCAACAGACAGTCAATTCCTGCCGAGGAAGGGAACACCTGCAAGCCCATCAACGACACCCGACTCGAGCCTCGGGTCCTGAGGGAGTGGTCAGCCGGTTCCAAACACGTCTGTCCTGCTAATTCGTGCAGGAGCCAGGTCCGAGAGCGAGGCGTGCAGGGCAGGGGCAAGGAGAACCCGCCTGCGGACAGCAACAGGCGAGGGATAACGCGAGGGCTCTCTGCTGCTGACTCGTGTATCGTGGAACTGTGGCCTCTGCTGAGGGTCTGTCTTCACACTGTGCAGTAAAGATCCGTGTTGCAGAAATCTGCAATAACTGCCGAGGAAAAAAACCCCAAACTGCTCATTTCTTTAGTCTAAGGAAATCTGCTTTAAAATAAAGCCTGATTTAATTAGGAAGAATGGTGCATTTTCTCCTCTGCTACCATACCTTGGCATAACTAGTATGAACTAGAGTAAAAAAACCTTACCGTCATTTAAATTAACTGGAGGGAAATAACTTGCTTTAAAAATAAAAAAGAAGTTGCCCCCATCTAGACAGCACTAGTTAAACATATAGTCTCCCATATGCAACATGTTTGATCTCAAGAAGCTTCAGTGATTGGCAGCACAAAATTAAGGTATGGCTGTCCACTCACGAAACTAGTGCATGAAATGGTTTTGTAGCTGATCCACAAAAATCAAGGGTTTTCTGGTCTGCCTTGCAGATTTAGCATATTTCAATATTAATTTTCCTTTCAGTAGAGAAAAAGTCTGCTGCAGAAATATGTAAGCAACGCAATACAACTTAGTAGTACAGGTGTACTGGTAGATCCTTCCAATGCAGCCCTGGACACAGAAATTATCCCCAAGCCAAGAAGAAAAGCATACTATCCATTTTATTTAGAAAAGTTAGGACAGCTGTCTCAAGACCTTGCAGGAACTCTGTGCTGGCCCACAGAGTCAGTACTACCCTGCATAACCAAGATCTCCACTGTATCCTCCTGCACGTCTGTCTGTACTTGGTAATCTCCCAAGGCATGGGTTACTTCTTTCAATCTCTCTGACGCTTGCAAAATTCACATTTTTAAACAAGGGTGGCAACTACCTCATCCTCAGCATGCAGGGCTGAAAAGCGTTTCGCTGATGATTCTCTCAAACTAGAAATTCCTCTCATAACTTGCTAAGACCTTCTTTTGCCGATAGCTTTCTCTCCCCTACCCAGTGAACTGCTATTTCACATTCTTGCATATTTTCAAGAAGACATGCCAGCAGCTGGATTGAAGAATGGGGAGAATACCTGTCAGGCAGCAGAGTATCCTCCTTACCCACCGGTGACCCTGCCCTGTGACTCCCCCAGCTCTAACACTCCCATCAGTCAGCAGCTATTAGTTTACACGGTTCTTATCTCCTGGCCCATTTGGTTTCAAACCCAAACTAAATTACCAAGTCGTAACTCCACCCACCTGAATTTACTCCAAATGTTTTAAAAGCTTTTCTAAGTAAATAGAAAAATGTCTTTTTATCCCATTTATCATCACTTGTAAAAGTCGAGTGTCTTAGAACAGACTACCAAGAAGAATTCAGCTAATGAGAAGTATTTCTCAAGTGAGAAGGGGGAAGCCTCATGAGATGCAGGGAAGTATGCAAAGAATATTGCACCTTGAATGCATTGCGTACGCATCCTATTCGGATACACAGCTCACTTCTGTTCAAAATCAGTGGCAAAATTCTCCATCAATATTGGTGGAGAAAGGCCAGCTCCAGAGATTTATACCTTTTCCGTGGCAGGTAGGAATTTCCCCGGAGTGCACACTAAGGATTACAGTGAAGGACCACCACGAGACGTCTGCCGTGCAGACAGAAAAGCCAGTGTGATTGAGCGCAGGGGTCAGCAGCAGCTGACGCAGAAGCCTAGGAGAGCAGGGGACAGACTGCACACTGGGTCAGAGGGCTGGCAACCCCCTGCGAAGGCACCCGGCAAGGGACAGCGTGCCGCTGGCTTCCACTCACCCCTGCTGTAACCCCAACAGCAGCTGCTGACTTCCAGAGCGGTAAAACACCAGCAGCAAGGTAAACATTGTTATCTTGCCTCTTGGGAAGACTGTCCCCCAGCTTCCTGATGCTTTGCTGGAATACTTAATACCACTGGCTTAGGGACTACAGCAACATCAGAACACCCGAGGTATGGCTGTCAAGTAACTCACTGTAAGCTGAGGCAAGCCACCAAATTTATTAGGGTGTCGATTTCCCCATTTCAACATATTTCTAAGACAGGAATAATACTAACTCATTTAGCAAAAGACTTGCAACACTGACAGATGAAAACTGTTTGTACATCAGGAACAAAGTATTTGCCATACCGAAGGCCGATTAGAAGTACCAACAGTGCAGAGCTGCACTTTAGCCTTGTGGGCTAATATACAACAGTCTAATCTTTCCACTCAGATTTCAGAATACCAACTGCAGATGTTGCAGTATCTTATTTAATGAGGATTTCCAGCCCTCCCTTTCCCTATACTTCTTTATCTCTCATCCTCCTCTAGATTGGAATCCCTGATAAACCCCCACAAGCCATCCGCGCATGAGCACAGCAAGGGTCACAGGCTCTCTATCAGCTCCCCAAAGCTCATCTTCCCCCCTCCATCTCCATCTCTGCCAGGAAGATCTTCCTGTGCCAGTATTATGACCATGACACATGACTTTACTAAACATTTCTACTTTTTGCCCTCTGACCTCATGTCTCCATTATGTCAGTTGTTCCATCACCCAGTGACCCCCTCCCAAGAAGGGGAATTGGGAAAAGAAAAGGAGAACCGTCGGCTGAAGTGGAAACGGATTTAATAAAATAATAATAAAACCCCCTAATACTAATATAAAGTACACAAAGTTATACTCAGCCCACGTAGTGGTCACAAGCTGCACGCTCCCAGCAGTGAACGATGCATGTCAAGTACTGCGAGCACCACAGCTCCAGAGAAAATGCCACAGTCACAGCGAACGGGAGAGTTGGCCTCAGGAGCAGAACAACAGGTGAGACCCTCCAGGGATGGTGGCCATCAGGAGAAGGGACTGTCCCCAGCAAAACTCCCAATTTATAGGGTGTGTGACATTAATACTTCTGTTGGCCAGCTCGGGTCAGCTGCCCTGGCTTTCGCTCCTCCTCGTTTTAGCACCTGGCTAACTCAGAACTGCTCAGGACCTTGATCACTATGGAGACCCACATACCATGGCTGGCCACAAGTGAAAACAAAGTGTCTTATCAACTTTCTCCTCAGCGAATCAGGTGCTGCAGCCTTCTCAAAAACACAGCTTTCCTGAAGAGAAAACTGATTCTGAGATGCTGTCCCAGTGAAACCAGGAGACCTCACCAGTCTCACCATTCAACAGATCTCCCCTTCTTATCCTCACCTTTAAGACCCCATTCCCATTCTGATCTTTGATTATAATGTCCTCACTGACTGGCATCCTTGTCAATGTTTATTCTCTCTACATCAGAGTCAAATTTCTTCCCTGAAGTCTGCTGCACGTTTGCCAACTAAGGTTGCTCATTAGGATTTCTAATTTGACATGCAGCTGTACACAAAAGCTTCCCAATTCTGAAAGGGTCCTGATGTGCAAATATCATGGTTTAACCCCAGCTGGCAACTAAGCAGCACACGGCCACTCGTTCACTTCCCCCCATGCGAAGGCAGAGAGAATCAGAAGGGTGAGAAAACATGTGGGTTGAAATATAGGCAGTTTAACAGGTAAAACAAAAGCCACATGCGCAAGCAAAGTGGAACAAGGAATTCATTCACCACGCCCCATCGGCAGCAGGTGTTCAGCCCCTCATAGTGGGACACTCCTCAGGCTCTAACACTGGCCATCTTGTTCTATTCCAATTCTTCCCCCGCGCAGGATGACTGGCACCTCCCCCCCACACACACCCCAACAGTTTTGCGATTTCTAAACTTCTGTTTTCTCTGAGGCAATGGATTTAATCTTGTGCCGAGCAGAAGCATGTTAAACACCTTTGGGCACTATTAAAAACTAAATCATGAATGCAGGATGTGTTTGTTCATTTCTTCCTTCACAACTCCTGTTCCCAGCGTTCTTCTCCAGTCCATTATACAGAACCTGCAGTATCAACACACACTTATTTTTAACCATGCCAGACCAGTTTGTGCTATGCCCACTTCTGGGGCAGAGTAACAGCTATATCTGCATTCCCACATGAACAGCCAGAGTCTCTGCCTCATGCAGAGGTAACATCTCACCGGCTGACGAGCAGTGCCTCACTCCCGTGAAAAAGAGCAGCTCTTGCCTTGCAGCTGCTCCAGTCGCAGTCATACTCTGCCTTCCTCCCCCACATATTCTACAAGCACACTGTCTTCTCTCACACCAAGCACCACCTAAAGATACAAGCTGCACACGCAATCAAGGCCCAGCTTACTCCAGCTTACTGATAGATGTATCTTTTGCTTATTCACTTGAGACCATGAGATTTACAAAGCATTTTTCCAACCTTTCCTTTAATTATTCTTCAAGTTCCCATTTGCCCCAGCTGGCAAAACCCAACAGAAACAGAACTGACTAGGTGAGAAAAGGAGCACTGATATGAAGCTTTGTCAGAGCATGAGCAAACAGAAGTATCTACAGCCTTTCCATTTCACAGGCTAAAATACAATTAATTTCTTAAAATAAAATCCAGGGTTTTCATTAAATAGTTCCTTCATAAAATATGCACATTTATGATGTTATTGTAGTAACGCTTGCAGCACTCAAATTATATACAGCTGACAAGCCACCAGCAAGCGTGTTTCTGTACATGAGTGTGGTGGGAGGACAATATCATGCATGCTAGTTTATCCTACAAATATTTCTTACTGCAGGTACGTATGAGAGATGCTTTCCCAGTGTAATTATACCAACATACTAGCACCCCAAGCACAAACTTAGCTTGTACTGCTGAACAGAAGCTTCTGCCAGTGCAGCTTATTTTAGTAGTCCAGACAGTGGGAAGCAAAATGTTGCTGGGATAAACATATCTCTACCGGAGTCTTCTGCTGTAATGGCTATATTGGTCTGAAATCACACCTGACCTAACGCAGCAGGTACATTCCCTAACATACAAGTCAGTATTTCTGGTACTGTCGCAGTGTTTGAAGAGGCTGAAAAAGAAAGAACTGTTTTCTGGGGTTTTGTGCCCAGACTCTGCTATCTGTTGTACAGTTGTAATGCTGCAAAATGTGTCCTGGAGTTATCTCAACATTAGTATTCAGCATTTGGCAGCTGATGTCAAACTTCCAAGTAATCAGCAAACCCAGAAATCAACTGAATTTTTGTTCTTAAAAGCAAGGCGGAGGAAAAGCAGCAGCCAACACTGCACGTAAGATCAGAAGTTTGGGAGAAAACTATAATGGAGAACCAAGCTCTTTTATAAAGTTCCCAAACGGTGTCGCCAAACTGAATTTCTAAAACTAAGACAAAATTCCTTCTGGACGACATTTCAAGTCCTGCCTCAGCTTTCCTGAAAACAAGCTGTTCTTTCACCAAAGACTTCAGGAGTTCATTCTTTATCTGTGCACACAAAACTAAGTTGCACCAGGACCTCAAAGGCAGTGACGTTTGTGTTCGTATTTCACCAACCAAGGATCTCAGGAACCTGACACTAAACACAGTTGGCTATCACTAGAGCTGTCAGCTAGCACACGGTTATTCTCCTCTGACCATTTGCTTGTGCCAGGTCTATTTCCCAGCTGCAGCTGTAGTGAGTCCCAGCTTGCTCTCCAGCTCTTTGTAGCACAGGATATTCCAGGGTGCTTTCCTCTACTCACTACTCAGCACTACCTTTCCTGTACCTTTCCTGAACACTGTTCCCAGAGGAAATCCTGTGAGATGGGGGTCCAGATTCCCAGACTGTGGCAACACAGACATCTACGAGAGCCTGTATGAGGTGATGCAGTGATGAAGCACAAGCAAGGCTGACCTACAGTTCTGCCTGCGAGGGGATGCTGAGAGGATGCAGGTTTTGGGAAACAAGCGCAGTGCCAGAACAATTCAGCAGGCTTCTATCCTTGGTATGTTTTTAGTACTATGTACCAGCCTACCAAACGTATCAGGGAGCAAGGAATGGAAAGCAATGAAAAATTGCAGTGGATGGACTAGAGTCGGTAGCATTTGCAGAAAGCTTCTGCACTGTCCTGTGCTCCTCTCCACAGCCACAGGCAAGGTGGGCTCCATGGCTAAACCAGAGAGCAGCCACCAGGCAGAGCAGGTAAATAAGATTTGGGAAAGAAGGAGGAAACCTGGCAAAGAGAAAAAGCACAATTGAATTACCCATATCCCGGCAGCAACTTCTGTTGCCAGCTATGGCCAGAGAACCACCCCCTGGCTGACACGTTCGTCTCCTGTGAGTGGGTTTCCCTGCGAGTAGCTTTTGGCTTCTCTCTTTGGTGACAAAACTTCATCATGATTTTGGGCTGACATCCACTGGGGCATTATTTATGCCAGGTCTTTTGGCACTGCCCCAGTCTTTCTGGCAACAGGTAACTTCAGTTAACAGCTGCAGTGATGTGGGAGTTACGGCGCAGCTGACACCTCAGAGATGTTTTGCAGGCAAATTTCTCATTCCACGGGTTCCTCACAAGGATACCACAAGGACGGAGTGGGCCTCGGCAGCCAAAGCACTAGGAAATAATCTTGGGAATTTTTTTTCTTTAAATCTGCAGTCCTGTAAACATTGAGAGTTGTGCCTTCTTTTACTGCTCAGGTAGTTCCAACACAGTTTAGCACTTCCAAAAGCACTTAAAGGACAACGATGCTATGGCTATAAACAAAATTTTGAAGCATGTTTGAGAAGAAAAGTCACTTTTATTGCCTGTAGGCAGGCAGAGGGGTTTACTTACTCCACATAATTTGTCACATGATCTTCAGTATTTTTACTGGGCCGCAGCGTGGAGGTTTCAGTAGAAAACAAAGCCCAGTCGGGGCTGGAAGGAGACAGGCTGTCCTGCCGCAAGCCAGCCAGCAGCCAAGCTATCCTTTTGCCACGCTGTTGAACAGAAGGCCCATGTAACGACAACCACAAAACTCATTTAAGCTCTGAAAAGGTGACTAATGAGCTCATTCATGCCGCCTATAAATTATTCACTACAACACTGACCCCACTCAAGACAAATGGCAAAGTAAACTTTAAATACAGGGAGGATCAGCAGCCTCCCGTGTTGTTGGCTTCTGCCTGTAAAACATTTTGCAATCAGACACCTCGCTCACTTCTGCTCGCTTGTTAAACTCGCTTAGCTGTTTAGGCCTTCTTTTTTACTACCTCTAGTAGAGTTAAAGCAGCGGCAGCTGCTACATATTTATGTCTCTATTGCCAAAATTTTTTCATTAGTAGTTGCAGGTAATCACAAAGTGGTATAAATAGCTTTAAATTATATTCTTCAGAAATTAAAGTCTGATGTCAAAGTGAAGTCCAGGTCTAAAGAAGCAAGAAGACAATGGCACATGCAGCCCATCTCCACTGCCTATGCTTACAGATACCTCTATGAACTTCTATGATTTGTGCTAAAATGAAAACAGAGACTTTAAAAAACACGTTTTTTTTAGGTGCTGGACCAAACAAGCTTCTGATACATTTAGAAACATTATAAGAATACTTTTGTTATCCTATTTAGGATAACGTGAAATAGGAGCCAGGTTGCAGTTCAACATTAGTGGCGTGAGCAGTGGTGTTTGCTGCTGGGGTGGCTGGAACAGGCACTGTCTCTCTTCAAATGGTACTTTTCTTCGAAAGATAAATTGCTCACAATATTTACAGGTTAAGTTTAGTAACTTGTGCAATGATTAAGTATCAATTACAAAGTGACATTAAAGACAGTGCCTTACATGACATGTGTCTCATCTTTGGTGGAAAAACGTTACTTGCACCCCTGATTACACAACTCAGCTCCAAAGGTCAGAAACAACTAGATAAAAGGGAAAGCCAGGAATAACACAGCTAAAGTCCAGCCACTGTGTAAGGCATAAAACAAGGTAAAATGTGGGAGATACAAGGCAACACCACAGTGATATCTAAACAAAAAGAAAAAAGGGGGCTGGCAAAGGAAGTTTGCAAATGAAATAACCACCGTAATTTTCACTACCCACTCTTGTTTCATTCAAGCTGAAAACACTGTAAGCAGAGTAAGAACTTCTGCACTACCCAAAAAAAAGGACTTTACCACCTACTGACAACCAATGTGATTAGTCTTCATTTATTTACACCCATGATTCTGAATTTACCATAGACACACAGAAGCCCTGTTGCCCTGCTACTACTTCTCTTTAAACGATGACTAAAAAACCCCAAATCCCCAGCAAACACCACCGTGGTGTAGCAGCAGCCTATACCACATAGCATGCAAGTCTTAACGTATCAAAAGCTCTCCACCTGATGAGATTCCTGAGCCTCTCGGTAGCTGAAGGGTGTTGGCAGAGGGCTGCTTTGAAATCCCATCACACGCCGGACCCCACTAACCTGTCTGGCAAGCTAAGTTCACCTCACGGTTCGGTGGTGGGAAACGGAGGCGCTTCCTGCACCTGGCTCACCACACCCTGCTCTTCATTTTCCTAATGAGACCCAGCAGTGATGTCAGTTTTGCCCCAAGGCATGATTTGGTCCAAATAAAAACAACCTATGGCTGGCTGCAAAATCAGAGGAATACCAAATCTGGGGGAGGATGGGCAAACAAACTGACAGTACAGTTTTTAACTGTGTGCAACAAAGCCAATACGTGGCTACAACTGCCAGTTCATCTTTTGACCAGCCGCTACTCTTGATGAGGGTGCCATGGATGGCTTTGACCTAAGAGGTCATCTGGCTGAATGTGAGACACCGGTCTCAGCAATTCACGCAAGACTCCCATGCCATGGGTAGGGTGCACGGCCAGCCCCAGCCAACTGGGTAATCCTTACCACCACTCTGGGGCCAGCTGATATTGCTGAGGTGAACGGAGCTGGATCATGCTGGGTACCAGGGCAAACTCAGCCCCATGCACAGCCACGAACAGCTGTTACCTCTACTGGAAAACTGCATCTGCAACTCCTCCTCCCCCTCAATTCTCCAAACTACATAATCTCATGGCTCTCAAACCCCTAGCACGTGCCCATCTCTCAGGAAGGTTGGGCTCCTCTGTGCTTCAGTCATATCATTGCAACGAAGTATAGGTATTTACCAGAAAACAGCAAATTCAGATGTTCTAAAGTGAAAAATTCATACATTCAACTCGAAGGAAAAGCTGTGGCTTCTCTACTCATCTACCACCGTGTGCAGATCCCAATCCAAAGAAAGTCAACATTCACATACTCCAGCAGCTGCAGGGTAGTCAGTGGGAAAGTGCAGCTTCACAGAAAAAGTGTGTAAGCGCTGGTCGGATGAGGCCAGAGAATAATATATTTATTACCCTTACTTTTACTTATTTCTGCCTACTGTCACACCTACAGCAGTAGTGCAGAAGGCAAAACAAAAGGGCTTGAACAAGCACTGCCATCAGTAGCTTATGACTTGCTCTTCTGCCACAGCTGGTCTCACACACTCCTTGTACACAGCCATGGCTGACTCTGGATTCTCACACACACCCGTCAGACTCAGGGAGGCAGAGACATGCTGGAGACATGCGTGAAGCATGGGAATGCAACTAGACCTAAAGACGGTCCCTCTCTAGAGACTTTCCACAAATCCAGTGTGGGGAGGGGACCCTGGCAGATGAGCTGCTCTAGGACAGTAATCCTGGCACATGTTCCCTAGCTATGGACCAAGAGCCTGTAGCGTAAGGTACTGAGCAAGCAGAGGATGAGCAACCATCTCTGCATCAAAATGCTGTACTGGGGTTGCATGGCAGGAAGGCTACAGGGGTGGCCTCTGTGAGAAGCTGCCAGAATCTTCCCCTATGCCCAAGACAGCCAACGGTCAAGGTTGAGCCAACCAGCAATGGTGGTAGTGCCTCAGGGATAACATACTTAAGAGGGGCTAAAAAAATACCCTGCAGAACAGCATCCAGATAGAGGAGTGAGAATATGCGAGAGAAGTAACTCTGCAGACACCAAGGTCACTGAAGGAGGAGGAGGAGGTGCTTCCAGCACTGGGGGAGAGATTCCCCTGCAGCCTGTGGTGAAGACAATGGTGAGGCAGGCTGTCCCCTGCAGCCCATGGAGGTTAACAGTGGAGCAGATATCCACCTGCAGCCCGTGGAGGAGCGGGTGGATGTGCTTGAAGGAGGCTGTGACCCTGCGGGAAGCCCAAACCGGAGCAGGCTCCTGGAAGGACCTGTGCCCCCATGGAAAGATAAGACCACGCTGGAGTAGGTTTTCCCGCAGGACTTGTGACCCTATGGAGGACCCACACTGGAACAGTTTGTTCCTGAAGGACTGCACCCCGTGGAAGTTTGTGAAGAAGTGGGAAGGACTCACGCTGGAGAAGTTTGTGGAGAACTGTCTCCCATGGGAGGTGCACCACGCTGGAACAGGCAAAGAGTGTGAGGAGTCCTCCCCCTGAGGAGGAAGGAGTGGCAGAAAAAAAACTGTGATGAACTGACCACAACCCCGATTTCCTGTCCTCCTGAGTTGCTGGAGAGGAGGTAGAAAAAATTGGGAGTGAATTTGAGCCCAGGAAGAAGAGAAGGGTAAGGTGTTTTAGCATTTGGTTTTTATTTGTCATTACCCTACTCTGATTTGATTGGTAATAAATTAAATTAATTTACTCAAGCTGAGCCTGTTTTTCCCATGGCAGTATTTGGTGAGTGATGTCCCTGTCCTTATCTCTACCCACGAGCCTTTCATTATGTTTTCTCTCCCCTGTTCAACTGAGGAGGGGGAGTGATAGAGAGGCTTTGGTGGGCACCTGGCATCCAACCAGGGTCAACTCACCTCGAATGCTTATCAGCCAAGCTCGAGACAACAGGGAAACAAGAGGACAATAGGCAAATCTGGCCTCTTAGGTGCGTACCACAGGATTTGGAGGACTGGGTACTTTTACTGGGATTTTTGATGGCTTTCCTAACACACCTGTACACTGTGACTTGGCATCTACAAACCCCTCCAGACTTGCAGAACAGCTGCCATCAAGCAGCTGGTCTCTGTGAGCGAGCAAGCCGGTGTGTGCAGGGAGGTGTGTGTGTCCATGCACGCCATGGCAGGCATTTGCTGAAGTCTCTTCACGACTGGTACTTTAGTTGTCAGGTACCCAGAGGGGGGTCCTTTCTGAAGTTAACAGGTTCTACTTGAGGACGGTTTCTTCTTTCATAGGTCAGGCAGATGGCATAAGATCTTGAAAGCGGCCAGATGGAAATTTATGCCTGCGTTTGCCTTATTGAGTGGGAAGTGAGATACTGGTGTCTGCAGAGTCCTTAGGAAGATGGGCTGAAGCTGTTCTCAGATACCCCAGTGCACTGTGGCTTTCATGCACTATTTGATTGCACCCTTGGATTTACGCCAGCGCTAACTAAATCAGCATCTAACCCTCTACCTTTTATGCCCCTGTCACATAACTCCATTTAGCCTTTACTGTAAAAGCTGAAGAAGGCAGTCAGAACAAAGCTCCTCTTGCCCATGTCCTGGTTCCAGCCACATCCTAAGGAAGAGCAGGGCAAAAGCACAGTGATGCCCTACAGCATTTGCCTGTGTTTAAAGAGACTTGCTGCTTAAAAGCTTCAGCTGAAGATGCAATTAGATACTTTGTTATGCTGTGAGCCCAAGATACTTTTCTTCTTTCGATTTGTCTAAAAAATGTTCATGTAAGCTTCAGCATCAACAGCAGCCTATAACAAGAAGTTCCATGTGAAATAAAGTTCTTCCTTTGCTTTAAACCTGCCTCCTGGTAGCTTTACTGAAACCTCTATTTCTTGCATTATAATAATTATTGTCTATCTAGGACATGTGTCTTGTCTATGTAGACTTCTCTTGATTTGATAGTGCCCTTTAACTGCTCTGAGTGCTACTAATAAACTTAATTCTGTTTCATTCATTGAAGTAACTACAGGTATATCTAAACAACAAAACATAATACATAAGCAGACCTATCAATAACCATCTAATCATAGTCATAATTATCACTATTGTGTCTACCCAGATAGGAGAAAAGAACATTCTTTTTAAATAAAATGGCCCTAACAACATGCTTTCCCTTGTAGTCTCATGCTGTAGCCTTCCCTTTATAGTCTCACTTGAAGTACTTGGAACTTTTCCAAACACTTAATCTGTCCATACCAAATGCGGAAGCAGATCATTCCAGCTGACAACATTGTTATCCGTGGAGAGAACAGCAGCTGGAAGATGCTGCCTCATACAGACACAAGTCGTAATGGACCAGGCCCTATGCAGGGTCATTCCTTTAAAAAAACTGCAGCTTCAGGCATGCTTCAAACTTTTAGGGATGGTCCAGTGCAAGTTGCAGCCTCTGGCTTATACCTCACACCCGCCTAAGACAGCAGGAGCATGGCCAAGGTAGAAATGATTTGGGAGATAAGGAAAG
>NW_010397467.1:3868-15955 GCF_000710305.1 Buceros rhinoceros silvestris | reverse complement strand
GTGGAGCATGGTGGGAAGAGCTATGAAGAAGGCACAGAGAGAGAGAGTGCTTTCAAAGTCTGGCATGGGGCTAGGTCAAGTCTGGGGTGGTGATATGGGAAGTGATGGCCTTGTATCACCTTCTGCTCAAGTTTCAGCTATGACCTGGTGTGACAAGGGCAACACCCCCACCCCCCAAACAACCTGCACGCATCATTACACATGAACTTCTGCTTGCATTAACACAAATATAATAACTGATAAATAAGGGGGAACATACATGCAGGAATTACATTCCTCTCAAAGTATCTCCTGTGAACACTTCCGAACTGCCACGCACAGTGAGTGGCAGAAGACCTGTCCGCTTTGAGGCAAAGACCAGCAGTGCTTTGCGGCTCAGCTGGCAGGATGTTTTTGAAAGCAGCTCAGTTCAGTCAACAATCTCCCCCTAGAGTCCAAGTACATCACCTCAAAAATATGTCTCAGCTCTCCTGGCGCAGAGCCTGGGAACCCAAGTTTGTTCCTGATCCAGGTCCCCCAGCTGGCAGCATAACAAATCGCTGTCCTGCCACCAGGATGGATAAAGTCATTTTTCACTCATTATGTTATTAAAAAATAGAGCAGGAGCTTTATTTAAAAAAAGAAAGCAATACAACGTACTTCAGGAATTTAACAGGGCAAAAAAGCTCTTCTGCTTTATAAACCACAAGAACAAAAGACTGAGTTAGAACAATGTGAGTTAATATCCCACGAAGCTTGACCACAAAAAACACACTCCTGTTACAAATTCTGCCGCTCCAGGTCTTGTGGCTAAGCCTAACGTTTCATGCACATCAGGAAGCCTGGCTTTTCCTGCAGATCACTAATATTTTTCCCTGCAATCTACAGAGTGGCTTTGGGCAAAATGTTCAGATCCATACCAGCTGCTGCATGGGAGAACCGATGGATGTTCTCCTCCATAAGCGTGGGATGTAAGTGAAGCATGCCACAGTTGGTGATGCCTCTGCTGTTCTGATTTCACCTTCCTCAGGTGTGAAGCATCACTCTCTTTCCCAGGGTGCAATTCTGCAGCTGTTCCCACTGTGAGTGACAGCCCTGAGAAGCAGCACCCTGAACACGAACCTCGTTGTATCTACCAAACTGTGAGGATTCCTTCTGTCAGAGGCTTGTGACAGCAGTTAACACCAGTCCCTTTAAATCCAAGCTGTTACTTAACAGCCAGATAAAGAAGAGCGGGCAGGTGTATCTTCTGTCACCTGAGGATTAACGTGGCTACAGCTGACTCGTTCACAAGTTCCTGAGGAGACCCTGCTCTCCCCTAAGCAAGTCTTCTTTGGACCCTCCCTCGCTGCAGTGAGGGAAGGACTGGCCACACGAGGCATTCACACTGACTTGCTGGCCTTTGCCTTCAGGATCCTTCCATCCTCACGCTGCCCATCACCCGCCTGAACTGTGGTCCTGGAAAAGTGATTTAGCATCAGCTTTTATTCCTGACTGGGTTATTTTTCCTATTAACCTAAATCGATACATTCATACAGTAAACATCCCAAAACTCAAGTCAATATAGAGAATTCATAAGGATTACAGATTTACAGATATTTACAGCTTTGATTAGAGATCCTCAGATGGATGGTGCAATGGAGGCATAGCCAACAGATTAGATTTTTCAAGTACTGATGGTAACTTGCAAGAAAAGTGCTGAAAAGATTTAAAAGCCCACGTCTCACTAACTTTTAAATGACTTTCAGTGTAGTATTGCTACAGCCTTCAGATACTTTCAAAGTGTCATCTTCAAGCCCTGCCTAAAGGTTTGCCTGTCTTTCCCCACCAGCGCAGTGCACCTGTGAGAGGGGAGGGCAGTTATAGGGGGATATTCACCTTACAAGATGCCTGTCTTGCCTAGGGGCAACATCCTGCGCAGAAATCAGCACGATCCTGGGTGTATTTGGCCCTCTGCCATTACACAAACCAGTATGACCAAACCATCTGTGGCTGCTGTTAGTCCTGGGCCCATCCTGCTCCACGGCCAGCAGGAGATGGTACTGCAGACAACTGATTTGGTGTGTCCCTCTTCTCTGATAGTCATACTTTTAATTTCTAACTCAGATGGATGAGATGGTAACACACCGTTACACAGTTTCTTCTGTGAATTATTTCAGGACCACGCATTGCAAGTACTGGTGTAGGTCCAGCTCCTCGGAGGTACCGATCCCCGAAAGGGGCGTGCCCGGCTCTGCACAGACCGAAGGAGCACCCCCACCGCGATGGAAGCCCAAGCCAGTGCAGAGGATGAAACCACCGCCAGAACGCGTCTCTGCAGACTCCACTTCCTGTATGCTCAGATTGTCTCTTCTCCGTACCTGTTAGCAAGCCTCTGCTCCTGGGAGCACACAGGAGCAAGCACCTAGATTCGGAAGCTAGCTGAAACAAAGGGGAATCACGTCCCCTCATGTGGTTATCTCTAAGGATTTATCAGCTACTGCCTGCGGCGTACGGTGTAGGGACAGCCAAACCTTAACCAGTGTTCCCACTCCAGCACAAAGACGAACTCACAGTCCAGGTGGCTGAACTTCAAGGGAGCTCCTCTGAAGTTCACTGGAATACCCTCAGACAGCTGTGGAGCACCTTTACAGAGCACCACACAGGTATTCTCTCGGAGACAACGGATTGGTTTTGTTTGTTTTTTCAAGAACCTTTTTTAACAAGAAAAAGTCACATTCAAAATACTAATTTTTATTTAAATAAAGGTGTCATAGTTTAATTCCAGCCAGCAACTAAGCACCACACAGCTGCTTGTTCACTCCTTCCCCATTCCATGGAATGGGGTGAAGAATTGGAAAAAAACCCCAACTTGTGGGTTATCGAAGAACAGTTCAATAATTGAAATAAAATAAAATATAATAACAATAATGGTAAGAAAATACAATAGTAATGAAATTGAATATAACAAAAAGAAAGAAATAAAACCCAAGGGAGACAAGTGATGCCCAGTGCAATTGCTCATCACCTGCTTACCAATGCCCGAGCAGTGATCTACCCCACCCTGACCAACTCCTCCCAGTTTATCTAAAGAGCTTGCTGTTCTGTGGCATGGAATATCCCTTTGGCTGGTTCAGGCCAGCTGTCCAGGACATTTTGAGGACATCTGTGGACATTTTACAGACATTTTACAAGGCCTGGCTATGCTCTCTCCCAGCTTCTTGTGCATCTCCTCGCTGGCAGATCATGGGAAACTGGAAAGTTCTTATCTTAGGATAAGCACCACTTAGCAACAACTAAAATATCAGTGTTATCAACATTATTTTCATAATAAATTCAAAACACAGCACCCTACCAGCTACTAGGAAGAAAACTAACTCTGTCCCAGCTGAAACCAAGACAAAAGGAAAACAAATGAAATAAATGCATAAATAAAATGAAATTTTATTAAAGTCTTTTTGTCCTGGGCTTCAACACTGCCAAATAGGGTTTCTCTGCTCAGAAACTTCTGTAAGACATCTGGCAATAGCTATAGATTTCCCCAGATTCATCCCTCACAGCACAGAAGACGTACGTCTAAATGCTAACTCAGATGCTTATGGAAAGATCTTGCATACATTAATACAAAATACAGCAACTTCCTTCCATGCTTTTAAATCATCCAGTAAAAAAACAAAACGACACATCCCTGTTACAGCATTTGAAAGTGGATCAAAAATCCTATATTAAGGAGATATTTCTGTATTTAGCTCCAATTAATTTGACTGCAGAACAGATATGCTGGAGCCAAAAATAGATCCTAGACTGTTTGACTCCCATCTTCTGTCCTACCCACTACACTACGCTTTGACAACGATAGGTACTTTACATAAAAGTTGGTTTCTCTCAGTATCACGTATTTTCAGCTGCCCTTTCAAATCCACTCCACTTCAAGTGGGCTGCTGCCTAGACACGTTCTTCAAATCAAAGAGTTCAGTTTGACACTTTGCAGAACTACCTCCTTACAATACAACCCTTGTGATCTATCAGCTAATTACTAGGAACTAAATACAGGGGTTTTATCAGAAAACGTCTATCAGAGTTCATCACCCTGCTGACCGCTGCCAGCTGAGCACAGGATCAGGTCCAGGCACAGCATCTAGAAACAACTGCATCAGAGCACAGAAACAAGAATGGGACTTCAGCAAGAGGTAAGGTCAGGGCAAACAGCCGCCAGAGAAACTCCTCAGCACTGCTGCCAACAGTCCCACGCAGGCTGGGTCTAACCGTTAACTACTTCAGTCTAAAGACTTGGGGAAAAAACCAACCTTTACTTGGACACCAGTCTGCAGGCCCAGGAAGGGCAGGCCTTTCCAAACTGGCACCAAACCCTGCACTCCTTATTCTTGGAAAGGTTTTATTTACATTACTGCAATTCTGGGTAAGGATTGCCAGACACAACTCAGAGATCAGACCTCTAATCCCGCCTCTGTGTTTACTGCATTGACTGTGCTCTTTTAGACTCTGATCTCGCCGTTTCTGCTTAGCACAGGCTCCCCTCTGTTGGGGATGGGGAATTAAAATGGGATTCAACTGAAAAGCTGAGGCAGAGCGGGGAATGATGAAAACACATCATCTGCCACGAACAGCCCTTGCCATGGTTAAATTTAGAATGTAGGCTCCTCAAGCTGAGAGATGATCCTCTTTCCCCGTGGGGCACCAGTCACACAGTGCTACATAAATATTAAAATAATAATTTATAATTAATTAATAATGGCTTCCTTTTCCTCATGACCATCTCTCAGCTGCCATAAGAAATAATCATTTCTTTTCTTCTAGATGCAGATACAAACAACCATTCAAAGACTTATTTCCTCAGAGAAAATTCACTTTCCTACTCCTTTTCACTCAGATATTATTTACTGCAGCCTCGGACATAAGACTCTGGACCATTCACCGGCTTTCTGTTTTAGAAATAAACAGTAATTAAAAAAGCCTCAGAAACCACAATAACCAAAATAAACATCAAGAAGGCGAAGTTGAGATACAGAAAAAAACCTAAATCTATTAATTCCCTCTTGCTCTGTAAACATATCCTCTATAAACACAAGTCTTTGAATAAAAACCATTTCAGATGCTGTGAGAAGTATCATGGGATGCCTGTGTTCCTTCAGTGGCAGCAGGGAGACATCTGACTCTGATCTTACAGCTGCCTTGTATCAGTGTATTGTTCTTGTGTTTGATCTGCACCAAATCCAGTTTCTGTAAGATGAGAAAGCCTCCAGAAATTCAGCAGCCACTGGTTCCTCTTGCTCAGCATCTTGCTCTGCCCATCTCTTCCTAAACCAGGGCAGCCTTACCACACCCCCACCTAACAGCCTCTCTCCTGCCACCAGCGAGTCCTCTTGCTAGTTACTGAGCCATCACAGGGTCTTCTAGCAGATTTTCTAGCTTCTAGCCTCTCTTGTAACCCTCCTAGTAAAAAAACCAAATAACCCCCCCCCCCAAATCCTTTGTTCTTCATCACCATATTCTTGCAGCATTCAGCCCTTAAGCTCCAAAGCGGTTTCTGCCCAGTTCACTTCTTTCCAACTTAGCCTGCTTACTAAATGTCACATCCTACCAAAACTTGTCCTTACCACAGACACTACTACTTCTTTTCTGTTTGTTTTTGTTTGCTTTATTCCCCCAAATAATCAGCCTTAGCTTTTCCCAAGGGGAGGTGTCAACACTCTAGAGATCAACCACCAAGCCTTAAATCACGGACTAAGCTTTAAAATCCAATTTAGTTTTCAAGATAATTATTAAGATAATTATGCTTTTGTCTTGGTTTAACCCCAGCCAGCAACTAAGCATCACACAGCTGGTCACTCACTCACCCGCCTCAGTGGGATGGGGGAGAGAGCCTGAAAAAAAAAAAAGGTAAAACTCTGTCTCCATTATGTCAGTTGTTCCATCACCCAGTGATCCCCTCCCAAGAATCAGGAAAAGGAAAGGAGACTTATGGGTTGAAGTGGAAACGGATTTAATAAAATAGTAATAAAACCCCTCTAATACTAATATAAAGTACACAAAGTTATACTCAGCCCACGTAGTGGTCACAAGCTGCACACTCCCAGCAGTGAATGATGCATGTCAAGTACTGCGAGCACCACAGCTCCAGAGAAAATGCCACAGTCACAGCGAACGGGAGAGTCGGCCTCGGGAGCAGAACAACAGGTGAGACCCTCCAGGGATGGTGGCCATCAGGAGAAGGGACTGTCCCCAGCAAAACTCCCAATTTATAGGGTGTGTGACATTTATACTTCTGTTGGCCAGCTCGGGTCAGCTGCCCTGGCTTTCGCTCCTCCTCGTTTTAGCACCTGGCTAACTCAGAACTGCTCAGGACCTTGATCACTATGGAGACCCACATACCATGGCTGGCCACAAGTGAAAACAAAGTGTCTTATCAACTTCCGCGATCCCATGGTGGGCCAAAAGCCAAAACAAAGTGTCTTATCAACTTTCTCCTCAGCAAATCAGGTGCTGCAGCCTTCTCAAAAATGCAGCTTTCCTGAAGAGAAAACTGATTCTGAGATGCTGTCCCAGTGAAACCAGGGCAAACTTGTGGGTTGAGATAAAGATATTTTAATAAGACAATAATAATAGTAATGATAATAATAATAATAGAATTAGAAAATACAAAACAAGTGATGCACAATGTAAATTGCTCACCACTTGCTGATCGATGCCCAGTGAATTCCTGATCAGCAGCCCTCAGCCAGCTTTCCCCCAGTTTATATACTGGGCATGATGTCATATAGTATGGAATATTTCTTTGTCCAGTGCAGGTCCCCGGCCAACTTCTTGTGTCCCTCCAGCCTTCTCAATGGCAGGGCATGAGAAGCTGAAAAGTCCTTGACTTAGTAGAAACACCTTTTAGCAACAACTAAAAACATCCGTGTGTTATCAACATTATTCTCACACTAAATCCAGAACAGAACTCTATACCATCTACTAGAAGAAAACTAACTCTGTCTCAGCCAAAACCAGGACAGCTTTTTAAATAAAATTCTGTTTGCTTGTGGAAAAAAGTTAACATCACCCAGAACATCAACGTTTGTCTATGAAATTTCTTTGTGTTATTTTTGCTGATAATGAATGCTATCTCTTAATAATTCCCCAGGTTCTCTTTAGAGACAATTATTATAAAAACAGATCTTCCTAATGAAGACAGAGTTACTGAGTCCAGAATTTTTAAATCCCTAATCAGGATGGCTGTGAGACTTCATGCGGCAATTAATTTTGAAACCAGTTTTAAGATGAAATTGGATCGCTTTCTGAAAGGGATGCTACAGCCCACAGGTCGGTGAACCCCAAGAGTGCCGCGTGCCTACAGCCACGCAGCAGCAACTGACTGGGACCCAGTCCTGTGCAGCACGTGTATCGGTGTGTATGTGTTACATAAGCACAGAACAACTGAGAGCGCATCAGAAGATTGTAGGAGAAATCAAACCAGCTAGAGACCTGTGTGCAGGAAGGGAGCCCCACAGCCCAGCCCCTGGGAGGCTAACGGGGGGCACGGGTGGGCAGCGAGCACTGCAAAGTGCTCAGCGCGAACCAACTTGGCTGTAAAGGCAGGAGATGCTGGGCTTCATGTGGTTGTCCTGTACATGCTGACCAGCAGCCTGGATGAAAGAAACTCCCTCTGTAAAGGTTTCACCCCATGAAACAGCTTCTCCACCATTTTAAAGGCCGCAGAGAAAGGACAGCGCCTGCCTCCAGGAACATCACCTCACCGCTATGGTAAAAACATGTTTTAAAAATTCTTGGGCAAATGAGCACAGCCCAGTACTCCAGCCTGGGTCCTGCAGCAACCCAGTTTCTGTTCAGGCAGAAGGCTCCTGCCTGCTTGCAGGAGGAGGGCCTCAACCAGTGAATGCAATTAAAGCAGATAATGCTTCTGAACATGAGCATTCTTCATTTATTTAACAAGCACAGTTTACCTTTAATTATTTATGGTAACACCTCAGAAAAAAACTAGTAAACACAGTGCAGTAGACTCTACACAGGTAAGAAAGCCCTTGCTGCAGGAGACTGCTCTGTGGCCTCCTGCTCCAAAACCTCTGCTGGGACAGGGACTCAAGCCTCATTTAATAAAGGAATTACAAGGTGCAAGAATTAAGGCAAATGAGGAATTTGAGGTCGTATTTGACTTTTTAAAAAAAAAAACAACAAAATATAGCATGGAAAACAGTAAACAATATTATAAGTAAAACTTTCCATTAACATGAACAGTCTTATTCTGAGTTGTCAGCATTGAAATCCTTTCACTTCACCTACATTTGCAGGATGGTAAGTAGGTGCAAGTGACTCAAGGAATCTTTAGACCTACTCCTCCTCCTTCTCCCACCAAGAAAATCAGAAGCGGTTGCAAACCAGTGTATTCACTATACGAGTCGCTAAGAGGAGGAGGAAGCAGCCCTGGTCTGTTTGAGCCAGGCAATTTGGGCTCAGGCACTGCCCCCCAAAAGCCCACAGCTCACGCTGCGGCTGCAGACAGCAGCACCCTGCACAGAGTGACAGTCTGCAGGTGTCATGTTGGTGCCAATCTTAAACACAGCTGGGGGGGAGCTTTGTGGGGAGGACAGGAGGAGGAAAGGGGCCCATCAAAGGAAAGGGTGAGGGAGGCCTGGACATGGAAAAAAGAGGAAGAGAAGAGTCACCCCATGAGCACTGTCCAGCATCACCTCTGGGCCAAAATGCTGTGATGCTGTGGCCCATCTCTGGCCACTCCCTCCTGCAGCTCGACCAGGTGTTTGCTCCTGCTGCCCTGAGCCCCACTGCAGGCAAGGGGACCTCCCAGGGCATGCACCTGATACACCTCTCTGGAGTTCTGCCATCCTTCCAAACCCATCTGAGGAGGGAAAGGAGCTTTTCCAGCTCTCTCCCTCCTTGTTAGCACAGCCTCCGTGCCTGCCATGCCACTGTTACTGCTTTCGGAGATGACTGGAAATTTCAGCGGAGAAGAAAAGGGCATTGCAGCAGAAGGGAGACGGTGCCAATACTGAGGGCCCTTCCTCAGTTGCACTGCTGCCTGTTAGCTGCCATAAAACTCCCTGCTGTCTCTTTGCCTAGATTAGTGCACCCAAAGGTGTAAAACAGCAAGGCTGGAGGCTGAAAACACTCCAAAGTCACAGCGCTATCCCCTGCCTCCCTGAGACAACTGCAGTGCATGAAGAATCCATGTTGTCTACTGAAATCCTGAAGTACCTGCTAACAAAGACCATCACACTGAGCACTGCCAGGCAATTTCAGAGCACTTGAACTGTTGGTCTACATGGATCTTTGTTGGGCAGATGAATAGCTTATCTACAGGAGCTGACATCCAACTCAAAACTGTCCTGATGCACAGACGTACAGACAGACCGTGCAGTCCCTTCCAGACAGCCACGCGTGAATGAAGACGCCCAAGTCTCAGGCCAGCCTGGGATTGTTATTCACCAGGGTAACCTGAAACTTAAGTTTAGCACTTATCTGGAATCAATTCTTCCACCCTTACTCTATAAAAGTCAGGTCTCTTCCTTAATGAAAAAGGTGCTATGCACTCTAGCTTTGCCTTTTCTGTGTTTTGACCTAAGGTATTGCTGGCTGTGTTTAGTAGTTTTGCTCCTGTAGAGCAACCTTCTGAAAAGGTCAAAACAAAACACTAGGAGCCAAATCCATCACACGGTACAACTCCATTGACTTCAGCAGCATTATACCTGGGATAGATCCAGCTCTCACTGTTTCCATTAAGGTAAGTGGAAAAGAAGAGTACTTGCTGTCTTAACTTTACTTTTCAATTGATCTGCTCTATCCTACTCTGTGTGTTTCACTGCAATCAATAGGAACATATCTATTAGAGAAAGTTACAACTAAATAGCTTTTAAAAAACAGCTCCTGGGTTTATAATGAATGTCAGGAAGATGAGAAGGCAGTAGGCATTCAGTGTGCACTCAGGTGCTTAATCTTTTAGAAAAGAATACATGTAGGCAGCTACCCCAAATACTCTCATGTACAAGTACATCATAGCCAACAGACATCTTCCTCAGAGATACCCTCCTCTTGATAGCAGACATGAGCTGCCAGCCCTGAACGACAATGTCAAATATAGCTCAGATATTACAGGGATGGTGTCATGGTTTGAACCCAGCTGACAACGAAGCACCACACAGCCACTCGCTCAGGCTCCTTTACATCCGGTGGGGGCAGGGAGAAGAAAGGTGAAAGTAAAGCCACATGGGCATCTTTACCTTGATGCCCTGAGGTAGCATGGGCCCACCAAGCCAAAAATAATTCACCCTCATGCTCGTAATTCAGGTCTATTTGAGACAGTTTAATCTTAGCAGCCCAGTCCACCTGCTGGTTGTTTTGGTTCTTCTCAGTGGCCCAACTCTCGGGTACATGGGCATACACGCGACGTACTTTCACAACCAGGTTCTCCACCTGAGCAGCAATATCTTGCCATAATTCAGCAGCCCAGATGGGTTTACCCCTGTGCTGTCAGCTGCTCTCTTGCATTGCTGTAACCACCGCCACAGGGCATTTGCCACCATCCAGGAGTCGGTACAGACATAGAGCACCGGCCGCCTTCTCACTCTATCTAAATATCTAAAGCCAGTTAGATGGCTTTCACCTCTGCAAACTGACTTGATTTACCTTTTCCTTCAGCAGCTTTGGCGATTTGTTGTGTAGGACTCCACACAGCAGCCTTCCACCATCGATGATTTCCCACAGGACCCATCAGTGAGCTGGGCACGTTGCTTCTCGTTATCTGGTAGCTTGCTATATGGTGGGGCCTCTTCAGCATGTGTAACCTCCTCCTCCAGTGACATTCTGTAATCTTTGCCCTCTGGCCAGTCTGTGATCACTTCCAAGATTCCTGGGGGGGCAGTGCTCCCTATTCGAGCCTGTTGTGTGATCAGTGCAACCCAGTTACTCCACAGGGCATCAGTTGCCTGATGTGCAGAAGAGACCCTCCCTTTGAACATCCAGCCCAGCACTGACGGCCAGGGTGCTAAGAGGAGCCGTGCTTCAGTACCGACCGCTTCCAAGGCAGCTCAAACTCCTTCACAAGCTGCCAGTATCTCTTTCATTAGGAGTGCAGTGGCCCTTGGATCCTTTGTATCCCCAAGAGACCCTCCCTTTGAACATTCAGCCCAGTGCCTGCAGCTGGGGTGCTAACAGGAGCTTCAGTACCGAGCACTTCCAAGGCAGCTCTAAATCCTTCATAAGCAGCCAGTATCTCTTTTTCACGTGGAGCGCAGCAGGCCTCAGACTCTTTGTATCTCCTGCTCCAAAGCCCCAAGGGCTGGCCTCAGGTCTCCCTGGTGCTTTCTGCCAGAGGCTCCAGGTAGGGCCATTCTCCCCAGCTGCAGTGTGGAGCACGTTTTTAACATCTTGTTCTGCTGGGACTGTCCCAAGGACTGCTGCATGAACTATCTCTTCTTGATTTGATCAAGGGCTTGTCACTGCTCAGGGCTCCATTTAAAATCGTTCTTCTTCCAGGTCACTTGATTGGAGAGGGCTTACGATCAGACTCTAGTCTGGGATGTGCATCCTCCGGAAACCCACAACGCCTAAGAAAGCCTAATTGGTGGAGACATAGCTGCAGTCTTGTTGCTGCTATCCATCAGGATCTGGCAACACCCATCTTATTCCTAAAAACACCCATTTTATTCCTAAAAATTTGATCTCCTGTGCAGGTCCCTTTACTTCGTTTTATGGCAAAACCAACCTTCAGCAGTATTTGAACTATTTTCTCCCCTTTCTTGCCCATAGATTGGGTGAGGTTACTAATAAATGACAATGCCACATATAAATACCAAATTAACCTTGTAACCAGTGGTATAATCGTATCATAGGTCAACAATATCAAATACAGCAACATGATAGTTCTGATCATCTCCCAGAGATGTCACCGGAAAGATTGGGAAAAGGAACGGGAATGCATAGTTTACATCATCATCATCACGGCTTGGCTTCACGAACGAAGATCTGGGAAGGGTTTTCCCCACACTCACTGCAAGTGATGAGTGCACCCTTTGGGCCAGCGTGGTGGATTTTTTAGGTGAGGCTCAGCGTGCGTGGAACTGGCTCCACCCTTTACACCTGAGGTTCATCTGCCAG
>NW_010397467.1:0-3856 GCF_000710305.1 Buceros rhinoceros silvestris | reverse complement strand
GGTTCATCTGCCAGCGCCTAGCGAGCTTGGACGGTGACAGCGAAGTCCTCAGGTCGTAGGTTTGGTTAGAGTGTCCTTCTCTTAGATGATGGATGCCTTACAGGGCTAAACGAGCTCCATCTGCCCGGGTTTGGAGTCAGAGTTGTCCTTCTCCTAGGATGGCTGCTCGAAGGCTAGTGAGCCCATCCTGCCCGTGGACACACTTTGTCTGACCCTTCAGCTGAGACCTGTCTGGCCTGGGAGACCCCACCGGAGGCACATGTCACCACCAGCACAGCTCTCAACCTCACAAGGGCACGCAAGCTCCTTCCCACGGCAAGGGGGTGCCCGTGAAAGAGTCGCTGCTCTACCTCCAGACATCACAGACCCGGGCACAGGGTGGCCGGGGCCTGCCAAGAACGGGACTCCTGGAGGCAATAGTTTACACAGGGATTTACATAACACCACCACGTCAGCGAGTGCACCAACATGATGAGCGTGGACTACTTAACCAACATACAGTGTACAGCAAAAGTGGTTTAATGAGCACTGCCCCACATTGGGCACCAAAAAGGACTGTTGTGGCTTCAACCCAGCTGGCAACTAAGCACTACACAGCTGCTCGCTCACTCTTCTCTACATCTTGGGGAGGGGGGAGAAGGTTCCCAAAAGATTATAGGAATCTTATTTGTATTTCAAGTGTTTGTTTTCCTTTCCAACCTTGCAATGATTCTTGCTTCAACTCTTGTTTAAATGCCATGATGGCACTTTACCACTATACCAGTGCCCACTGTTCTGGCTGAAACACCACCTAAAACACCACTAACTAAGCCTTTTTGAGTAAGTGATCTTGGAAAAATACCACTAATCCATCTTCTGGATCAGCTTTAGTCACTGAGGATGTCATGAAACGAGATGACATCACCCGACTAGACAGCTCCTAGCAATAAAATGTAGTCATGTGGCTCTTTTAATTTGACGTTTAGAATTTCATTTAAATCTTCACCTCAGAACTACCAAAATACCTATTAATGCCGGCCATTATTCCAGATTTTAATTTGATTGCATTTCCGTGTTGTGCATCATTGCACTGGAAGCTTCAGAGCAACGTTCCAGACTGTGCCCAGCAGCGTGCAGCACCTCCTGGGATGTGGGACAGGCAATGGGTGAGACCAAGAAATGAAACAAGCAAAAATAAATTGCAGTTGAATCACTCCAGTGCACGCGTGTGATATACCGTTCTCAGATGTGGGATTTGGATTTTTAGATAGTTTACTGAGGGAGAGGGTCATCTGTTGCTGGAATGCTGCTATGCTCACGTACAGCCACAGCACTCCCTCCTTCGCTTACGGCTATGCCTATAAAAACTGTCTAGGGTGGTCATAGTGCCCTGAAGGACTGGGCATTAAAGTAAATCCATGCGCTAACTCCTCCACAGGATAAAGACGCTCTATCCCGTACTGGCAACTTACACGCTCTCTCACTGACTCCCAGTTTGAAGGCTCCGCTGTGAAATTCAGAAGGACTGTACCAACTCCTGTCATGCAGATCCTTCACGATTCAAGTCTGCTCAATCAGTGACAGTGACCAGGTCTCAGGTGCTAATAGCCATCATTTAAAGGTTGCTTTTAAGGCACAATCAGTCAAGGAAAAAGAAATCATTTTAAGGAATACTATTGTATTGATTTAGTTTGCATCACTGGGATGTCTCAGCACAATGGATAAGGTATTCACGACCAGTGTGCCACGCTATTCCCCGTGAAGACGTTCTTAAGCTGTAAATCGTAAGGCAAAAAGGCTTTGGGAAAGGCTTTTTCTGTTCTTCATATTTGCTTGCCCTTTTTTACACCTCAGGATCACTCTAACATACATACTCTGAACAGCTATGCAAGTGACAGTAATTCGATTTCCCACCACAATCCCTTGATCACTCCAGTTCGTACATTACTTTTTGGCTGCTTCAGTATCAGATTTGGAGTTCCCTGCAATACCCAAATGCCACTAACAAAATTTACAGCCTACTCAGAGAGCACCTTCTTGGAATGCTTGCCCTTTTTTACACCTCAGGATCACTCACTTTAACATACATACTCTGAACAGCTATGCAAGTGACAGTAATTCGATTTCCCACCACAATCCCTTGATCACTCCAGTTCGTACATTACTTTTTGGCTGCTTCAGTATCAGATTTGGAGTTCCCTGCAATACCCAAATGCCACTAACAAAATTTACAGCCTACTCAGAGAGCACCTTCTTGGAAATAATGTTAATCAGGATAATTTCTCCTTTTACTTTAAAGAGCTGTTGATTGGGTGCTTTCAATCAGCTGTTAGCCAGACTTACCTCAGGATTTCTCGGGTTCTTATGGTGAAATGGGACAATGCCATTTAGCAGTCAGAAAGCATGTTTAATGGATCACGCTAATCTCAAGGAGGGCCTATGAAACTCTAATTTGTCAGGTTTCATTACATTCAATAATGACTGTAATTTTCCTGAAGCGTTCTGCTCACTAGAAAATTACGTACCATAGTTTTGCACCCCATTTTGCCTAACTCCGCATTCAGAAGAATTGAAGGCACCTCTTTCTCCATGGCTACTACCCATAAAGGGCCTGTGAAAGAGGGGTTAAGAGTTCACTGTCAGATGTATTTATCTCAGAAGCAGGTATAATTTTTTGCAAACAGCTAAGTGTCAGTGCAAAGCCAAGCTGATTCAGGGTAATAAAAGCACTTCTGTAAAGCTTTTAAGTGACACTATATCCCTTACAAGCTTTCTCCACCCCTGCATCTGCTTTATCATCCAATACCATCATTACCTTGACCAATCTGCACATTATTTCCTTTCCAAATGGATCAATTTCAAAACAGCTCATCTGCTAATGCTCAGCACAGGTTCGTGTGATTCTCCTATTGTTTCAATTATTTCTTTGAGGAAAATTCCATCCTGTTAAGAAAACAAAGCTTTTACCTCAGCTGAATATGCCCGAGCTACGTCGCCACTGAAGAGCTTCTTCTGAAACTCTCCTTGCAGTTGTAACATCCTTAAGCGACAGAGATGCCCCAGTTTTGTTCATTACACGTAATAGATGGTGTTAGCTATATCCCAGCACGTTAAATAGGTGAGCTATTAAAAATAACCAAGTCCTGCACATTTCTGAAGGAAGACATGCCGCCTCAGTAAATGACTTAGTGATCTTCCTAGTTTTGATCTGTGGAGACAAAGGAACAGCTTCCCAAAGAGCAAAACTACAGCTGCATGTGGCTTCACCCCAGTTTCCACGGGCTACTGTCTGTGCAGCTAATTCTGATTTGGAGGGCAAACCAGCATTGATCAAGATTCGAAAGTGAACCTGTCAGGCTTTCTCAGATGTCTTTGGAGATTTGGTGTGGCAGTCCATGAGTAATGCAGAGTGCGCAGATGAGAAAGCCCCAGGCAGAAGAGAGTAGTCACAAAGGAATAAATAGAGCAAAATAGATGATCTTCCACTTGCTGCTAGTGTGGCAAGTCTACTGTACTCTGGAGTAACAGCGCCTGCGTGCTTTATAAACAGAGAATGAAGTGGCTTGGTCCACAGCCATTCAAAATCCTCTTTATAAGGTGCTATATACTGAATGGGCGCAAAGTTATTTGATTATAAATGTCTGCAGTTAAATTTTAAACTGTACAAACATCTCCAGAACAATTTTACATAAAATTTTAACTAAGCTATGCTAAGGCACGGTGTTTACCAAGACCTGCCTTTCATACAGTCCAATATAGTATTGCTGGAAATAAACACCAGCTTGGTACAAGATTCATCATCCCAGCATTTCTCTCACTCAGATACATACAAAGGGCCCAAGAGAACACCCTGCAAGCATGTGTCGCAGGTTGGAAA
>NW_010397466.1:96307-102364 GCF_000710305.1 Buceros rhinoceros silvestris | reverse complement strand
ATGGTCTGTTGGGTTTTTATACTTATGTTTTTATTTCAGTACACTTGGGCAACATGCTATATAGTTTGATTTCATTTTAAACTGTTAAGTGACTCCTTGGGCAAGAAGCAAAAAGCACACAGGCCTCGATTCTCAAAGCCTGGGTAGGGAAACAATTGTACTTGCATAGACACTATTAGTCTGCTAGACACATGCTCTAGCTTTTGGTCTCCTGAAATTCAACATTATTCTTAATATTAATATTGAGGAAGACTCTGCCCATGAAAATATTTTGAAAAAAAAATTTTTTTCAAAAAGTTTTTTATAGGGTTACTTTTCCTCAATTCTGACAAAAAGTAGATGTTTTCATGGAAAAGAAACAAGAGGGATTAAAAAAAATTGTTTCCCTGTGAAAAAACCTGAATTTTATTTCGTGAAGCAGACCATTAGAATGTCGAAACACCTTTGGACAACTGTACGTGTACACCGAGCACCAGCCTACCAGAGAATGCTCTTGCTCTATAGTCTGCAGGTATGTAGATAGGTTTGTCACATGAAAGGTTTAAGGTCTGGTAGTAAGAAGAGAAATAATATTTATTTAGAATATAAGACGTCCACTACTGACATGGAACCAATCCAAGCCTCATAGCACATCAAAGGAACTAGAATGACCACTTCGATTTCCTACTGCTAAATAAATGGGTCATATCATTGTAACAGCCTGACCACCGTCACCATGAAAGCAACTTACCCACTTCCGCAGAATCATAGAAATTCATAAACTTACCCAAGACATCAACAACTGAAAATCCATAGGCAGGTACAGGTCTATGGCTAGAAGCTGTTGTAAATCTGTAAATGATGTGAAAAAGGCAAATATTTTCAACAGAATTTCCATCTGTAATTAAGCTGTAAGATACATCAATATAATTTAATGTTATTTTGAAACAGAGAATTACTGTCTGTAATGCTGAGGATACTGGGCTGCTCAGAAAAAATGGGGTTTTCTCCAAATTGCAGACCTCAGTGATTCAATCTAAGAGTCTTCAAACAGTTAATTAATATGCAGAAATATTTAGACAAGGGAAGTCATAAGGTAAGTCTGTGAAAATTTACTTCTGAAAATGCGGTGTTCAGGACTTGAGCTTACACAAACAAAGGTGCAGCTGCCAGGCAGTGATGACAATCAAACTGTTGATCAGCTTGTTAGAAGAAGGACTTGATATTTTTAAAACGTAATTATATGTAGTTTTCTAAAACAAACTAGTTTATTTTCAGGTGAGATGCCTGCACTGCTCTTCCCCAGGCTTGGGCATCCCTGTGTATCCCTGTCAGTAATGTGTAATGGTAAAAACATTCTCCTTTCCGAATGTTTGCTTCTTTATATTTTGTGTCTTTCTCCTTTTACAGTGAGGGAGGGAAAGGAATTCAAGCTGTAGTGAATTCAAATAATTATATGTACAATCTATATATAGCACCAAAGCTTATGTATTAATGCATGACAAAAGAAACTGAAGATTAAACCCCCAGCTTATTATAATGTCGCCTCACGTAATATTAGTAATACTTGGCACTCACTTCATGTTCAAAGCAATTCAGAAACATTAAGTAATTAACCTACATACAATTTAATCCCTTCTGCCAAGATTGTTGTACACAAGCAAGTATCTTGTATAAAAAGGTACTAACCCCAGATTTAATCTGAGAATGCAAATAATAGTTACAATAAACTTTCTTTTAATTTTTCACCTAGAGTTTTGCCAAACACATTTTACTTTTTTTTTTTAGTGAACAGGAGGCCAAAACTTCTGATTCTTGATTGTTCAGGAGTCACATGAAGTCATGATAGACCTATAAAGCCAGACTACCCATGACTGACAACTGAAAGACTGGATGGACTGGTGTAAGTATTGTATGTACCACTTACCCTCTAGAATTCTGTCACCCACTGCCAGCTGTTGAACAGTACAAGCAGATTGTAACACACGGTATAAATGAAGAACACAAAGCCATATAAAGGGAGTTTTTGCTATTTAAGGAAGCACAAAGGACTAAGGAAGGCTTTCTTGTTGCAACAGCCTCTTTGTTCAGAGCAAAAATCAGAACTTCTGAGTAACACAGAACTAGTCTGGGGTCGCTTTTTTTTTTTTTTTTTTGGCTTTGATTTCCTCTTCTTTTCTTTTTTTTCCCCGTTTGTTTTTTTTTTCTGAATAAGCCACAGTCTCTGTCTCCATGATGGAAAGACATTCTTTGGCTTCCTCTGCATGGTATATAATCTGCTCTGTTTTCCGTATCTTATCATGTTTCTTCTCCTCTTCACACCTCATCTTCTGTCAAGAAGGTAGACAATGAGCTGAAAAGTCTCCTGAAAAAGAGCTAGTGATCCATTTAGCTCAACAGCAGATCACGACTGTAAAAAGCAAGCAGTCACGGCAGCAGCATAGAGCCTCTGCACCTCTTTGCACAAACTCCAAACGCTGTGCAAAAGCTGCATCAGAGTTTTTTCCACTCTTTAAGCCCTGCTGCTACAGGTATGTTTTCATCCCTGATGTAGCTATATATGCACTTCTCCAAACAAAAAATCCTTTTGAACATTGTTATCTCCACGTTCTAAACATGCGCCATGGTTTTATGAGGTCTTTGGTGAGTGTAGGGTCAGTGGGAGCTGGGATGAGACAGGTGAATATTTATGGGGTTATAAGAGAGAAGACAAAAATGGAGTTGGACCCGGCAGTAGGCGGCAGGGCCAAGATGCCTTCATTTCAATATGGATAAGAAAAAATATACAACTACAGTAAAGTATGAAACAGAGGGGGAAAAACAAGCAAAAGCAATGGGAAAAGGCAGCAAAAAAACAACCTAGGGAATGAGGCCAGGAGGTTAAATTATGAAATGTAAGTCTTGGAAAGTTACCTTCTATATTTTCTGTTGGACAAGCATCAGAAAGAGGGAGCTTGGTGACAAGTGCAAGTGAGGAGGAGATAGTAAAGATGACTTGAAGAAACAGCAAGAAGCAGAACTGAGATCCTTTGCATACCATCATAGCACTTCAGATGCCACAGCCAGGCTCAACCAGCCAGCAGAAACCTGCCAACAAAGTCACTGTGAAGAGCTACAAAGGCTCCACCGGTTCAGTCTACCATTTGCTGGAAAGGGCTGGGAGCATCCTTAAAGTGGAGGGAAGATGGTCCCTCCATGCTTTCTTTACCCCCTCCTCCTCCCCTTCACCACTGGAAGAGGGTTGATGGCAGGTGGTGGTGGCCCAGCTGGGTGGGCTGCGGGGTCTCGAGTAGCTGTGAGAGCCATGCAAAGCCACACTGCTCGCACGTCCGTCAGCACGTCTCTGTGCTCGCAGAGCAGGGAGGGGAATATTGGATATCACTTTGGTCAGGGCTGAATCTATAATTGAGAAGATGAGAGTTCATTACAGATTTTGGCCTTGGAGTGCTTGTCTTGGCAGGAGGCTTGGCTGAGTGTTAAAATCGTTACTGAGTGGCCTAAATCTAAACAAACACCCACCTTTTCCATTTATTAGCGGGATGAAATGACTTGCCTTGTAGAACTGAAATACCTATAGCTGTCAGCTTCTCATTTCCCAGTAGTGCATAAAATTCTCTCTCTTATGCCTGGCTTTCCCTCTGGTCTAGATTTCCCTTATGTTATTCTACTGACAAGAATTATGTATTAAATTACGAGTTATCTGTTGCAGAATGAGAATTTCACTTCACACCAGACAGAAGTCTGTTGTAGAGTGCTGAGTTCCTGTTCCTCTGGTGCAATGTGGTAAAGCAAGAAAAAAGTTAAATTAAAAATAATAAAAAAAAAAGGCAGGACAATTCTAGTATAATGATGGATGAAAATTCAGGCATATTCAGACATTTTTCATCATTATGAATAGGTAGCTGGACAGAACAAGAACAAGATAATATTCATACAGCTGTGGTTTTGTCACTGTAAATAAATAAATTGGTGGGATTGTATATGTGGAGGAGCCACTCAAGTAATTTTAGAGATTTTTTTCCCCAATTTTTCCTGAAGATATCTGTCTATATTGTTACAACTCCAGTGAATGCTTCAGGAGCTGTGACCCATTTGCACAGAGTACAGCTATTAGCATGCAGAAACCACAGCATTCTGCCTAAGAGAACAACTTATTATTATTATTATTATGAAGGAGATTAAGATTATTCTAAATTACATTCCATTGCTGAAGACCATAACACGTGAAATAGCCCTCTGTCTCTACCTGCCTATCTAAAGAAAGATCAAACAGTGGAGAAATAGAACTACTGATAGGGGGACTTTCCCCTGGTTTTGTTGTGTGTGCAGAAAATACACGTGAAGAAACCTGTAACACAAATCACTCAAAAGAGTGATTGGAAACAAATTTAAATGAGTAGTGTTTAAATAATTAACACCTGCTAAAGTACGAACAGAGGACTTACTGCTGATATTAGGTCATATCCTTTAACGTCTGAAACAGATGACAGTAAGTAATTCCAAAACAGTCAAGACAGGAAACCAATTTTTAGTTCTTGGAAAGTTGTATTAGTTTCAATAAAGTTGATAAAAAGCCTGTGTTGATTGTGTTAATTCTACTATGGAAAGCTGGTTTTACATTAAACTTTATTTTTTCTAATTTAATACACTGTAACTAAGCATTTTTGAATCGTGATTTAAAGTATATTCATTATTCAGTAAACTAATGATGTATGTTCCACCTGGTTGCTGCAGAGCCTGGTAAGTAGAAGTTGTGGATAGTATCTTGTTACCGAGAACATTGGACTTGCCAAGTTTCCAGTCAGTAAATATAACTCTCAATAGCTGTGCCAGATAGGCAAATTAGGATGTTCCCTAGCAGAAGAAAAACCAAAAAAAGAGATACTGTGTAGCCGTTCAGTGATAAAATTCAAGTTTTGTAAAGCACCCATGGCAGGAATTGGCAATTTTGCCTCAGTGAAGACTGTGGTGTAAGGGTTTGGAGCAATGCCTAGATTTTTTTTATTCAGAAAGAGTAAGTTAACATTTGTGCATGCGTGTGAGCATGTGTGTGTGTGTTAAAATAGCATTAATGTTGAAATACATATGAGTAAAAGGAAAGCTATTTTTGCTGTCATTTCACTCTTCTTTCACCTCTCTGTCTCTTGATCAGATGGTTGTGTCACAAGTTGCTTGTATTTGGAGACTGCCTTCAATTAAAAAATATGTCTGTCCATCTTAGATATTATTTTGCAGTATCTGAACGTCCTGTGGTCATTAATAGATGGTATAAATGCAGCATATAAATGCATATAAATGCAGGTACAAATGCCCTGAGCTGGGCCAGGACATGCAATGGGCTGAGCTCAGCAGGTCTGAATGACTGTCCAAACCTAGAAGATGTAAAACGTGACCAAGACCTCCACTCTCCTGGAGCAAGGCAGATCTCTGCTAGAAGAACAAACCACTTTCAGTAAGGGAGAACTTTTGGGGGACAGGAATGGTGAATTCGTTCCACCAATAAAATAAAGACCAAGATAAATCTAACCACTCCTGTTTCAAACACAAACCTCAGTTCTTTGCTCTGCCTTCTCTAACATAAGTATAAAGAGATGTCTATCTGAAATAAAACACATCTTAAAAACCTGACTAAACCCATGCAATGGTGCCATCTCCAAACATACACCAAGAGAAAAAGCTGCTTCATGTTGCAGATCCGTCTGAGCAGGCCCAGCAGCGCTGATAGCAACAAGACCAAAATCATCCAGGCCAACAGGGAACTCAGGCAAATGGCAACTCCAAATTGCATGCACATGTTCTTCTATAAGAAAAGGATGAAAGAACCAACATTATTTGAATGATGCATAGTCATATAGTGTAATGTACGGTTGGCAGACATTCAGCTCCAGTAGCAATGACTGTGGTATAAAAGTTAATATAAAAGAGTACTTTACAGATGAGGTAACTAAGTTACAGACAGATCAAGTTGTCACTTGTTCCTGTAGGATTTGAACCTACCTCCTCAGTTAAAACATCCTTTTTCTATATGCCTCATTTCCAAAGCACTGAAAAGGATGCTTGAGTGGCCACGCATTCCTG
>NW_010397466.1:83531-96212 GCF_000710305.1 Buceros rhinoceros silvestris | reverse complement strand
ATTCCTGCATGAGAGCTCCAGAGGAGGAAAAAGTCTGGAAGGAGAGGGAATATTTCACTCCTTTGGTGGCCACCTGGAATAGACCCAAAATACTGAATGCACTGACACTAGACTCAGACTCCCTTTGATTTTACCGTGATCATAATTGAGGCCCTTCTTCCTATTTACAAACAGCTGCATAAGCTTTTCTTACGAACAATTGCAATTTTTTTCTGAAAAATAAAAATGTATATTTGACTTCTTACTGTCTTTCTCCCTTTGTTTTCACTTTTCTTAACATCTTTTAACAAGAGAGAAAGGGAAGGCAAGTGCCAGAAACTCCTTTATTTTTCTTTAAAGCAAATATACACAGAAATGAGACTCAGAGGTTTTGATATGGAAAGAATAAAAGTGGGCTCTACTGTTTTTGCTTTTCCCCTACAGTGAAAAAGTTCACTATTCTGCATTCAGTTCTTCTCCCCCCTACCCCACCCCCATAATCCCCTCATTTGTTGAGCACAGACATTTATTACAGAATACATATAAAATATTCTCACAGACAGATTTAAAAGCAGATATCTCAAAAGCTTTCTATGTCTGTAGGTATAGCAGTGCCTTTTCTGTATTAGAAACTAAGTATTGGTAAAATCAGCCAAGTTCATTTTATGTCCTTACATTCCTCACTTTATTTTCTTTATTTTAATTAAGAAACCACTTCCCAACTTCAGGCCAGCAAAATAATTTGGGGCTAAAATTAACAACTTGAAAGAAAGAAACTTTTTAAATATAAAAATTCATTTAGTTGAAATGTTAGAAGTTTTCCAGGCTGCCTGAGCAACTGTGTACCCACGTAGTCCTCGGGTCTGGTTGCACTTGATGGAGCAGAGCCTTCCCACCATGTCAGTCGTTGCTCCTTGCACCCCTAGAGAGGCAAGAGCTCTCTGACAGCCAAGCTAGGTGTGCTGCCGTCACATTGCACTCGTGCAAGAAAATGTAGGCAGTCCCTCCAGCCCTGTCAAGACACAGTACTACCAACATTTATGGATCTGTAGTGTGGTATTGTTTTAGCTCTTTGTCTCTTTTTTAAGATATCTGAGAGACTAGGATGCTTAAATAATCGAACATATTCAAAGTCTATGTGCAGTGCTGTTACCTAGGAAATATACCATAATACTGACAGCAATGTTCTTTTAACAAATCTACTTTTCATGAAATACCTGGATTAAAAATTAAGTCTATAAATTAACCTAGGAGCTGGATGTGACTAGGCTGTTGTTGGAGAAAAGCACCACATTTAACAGTATTTCTACAAAGAGGAACTGACAAGGCTTTGCTAGATCATATAATATCATTTTAATCAGTTATGAGCCAACGACAAGAATAAAAATGAGACAATTTCAATGAAACGGTACTTCCCAACTTGCTTTAGTAGGGCACAGATTTACTGGGTCATCTCCATACCCTGAAGAGCTGCATCATCTCCAGTAAAAACGGTTCTTAACCACATTGCCTATGCAACTCCCTCTCCACTCTCTTGTCCTTCCTTGTCTATATATCCAGTTTGCATATCTACTTATCTCTCTCTCTCTTTTCTGGGAAAATAAAGTAAAGAATGTCAGTTTATCAATGGAGTGCTATTAACTTTCTTATAGATATTTCTGTTTTCCTATCTCTCCTGTTGAACTCTTTTGCTCTTGTTTTAAAAAAGACGCATTTTGGACCCAACACAGTTTCTGCAGTGAAGCAAGGGAACAGAACACAGTCCCAAAGTGTGTTCACTGAGCCCATCAGAAATGGAAGGGTAGGCGCAGTGGCTTAGGCTATATTTACAAGGCTTTGCTCCCCCTCTACTTATGTGCAAACCAGATGATTCACTGTATGCTATACACCAATCATAGTTTTCTGAGATATGCTTTGATGATGCTTTGCATGACTAGAAGCATGCAGTTAGAAAACAGCATCACATGATGTGGTGGCCCATTTAACACCAAAAATAATGGACAGTTAATATTCTAAATTAAAATCATCAAAAGCCACAAGCTGCACACTGATCATCCACATGCTTCATTGAATACTTACCATTAATAAAAGCAGTTAATTCAGCTCAGCACAGAGACATTGAGAATGAAGAAAATGAAATACATCAATGAGGTATTTGACTAGTTTTAGCAGTTTTCTTGCCTGAAATAATAAATTCAACTTTCCTGCAAAATTGTTGTAGAGGAAGCCTCTCACCCTTTCTGTTCCAAGAAGTCTGTAACCTTTCTGAAGAAAGCTCATACGCTGTCTTTTGCAAAAGACAAAATGGCACAAAAACCAAATAAAAATTGTACTAAGCTTTGATTGTTTGCTTACTGCCCATGTAGATGTTTGACAAATTGCCTTTATGTGGGTTAAAGGGACCACAGGACCACAGGAACACAAGTTTAGAAAAATTCAGCAAGAATATTATGCTGAAAATAAAACAAAAATGCACTACCATGTTCTCATAATACTGTCTGCCCTGCCACACCTTTTTGCAGTGAAAGAGAAATAATAATAGTTTAAGGCATGTTGCCCACTAACATGTTATAAAGTCAGTGAACCTTCAGTCTTAGGTTCTTTGTCCCCATGGCTGCAAATGGAAAGCTATGTTAGCAAAGGGCTGACATTGGGAGAGTAGCACTTCCCACTGAATCCTGAAGGTCGAAGACAGTCAATGCTATTTTAATTGAGGCAAAAATATTTAAAGCAGTACCCTATATAGCAAATTATATGTTCTAAGAGCTCACAAAAGATACTGTGCTTTAGTTCTGTGAAAGATGTAGACTTCAGCATCATTAACTAATCTGATTTATAATGAAAATTAATTATTATGGTCATTAGACTAAATGGCTTCTGTCATCTGCAAAGACATAATTGGTACAGAAAATTGTTTCATAGCTAAGGAACGATCAATCAACATGGGCTGAACATGCACATACATTTTTTTCTCTCTGTTCTCTTCCACAGTGAAAACCCAGACACAGAGTGGGAGACTGGGATGCAGGACAGCTCCTCCTAGAGTGAGTGATGTGCTGAGGCAGATGCAGCTGAGACTAAATGAGAAGCTCAAGAATGGGGTAGGAAGGAAGCAACGGGGTTTATACGTCCAAAACTATGTTACATAGTCGTGCACATGGTACCACCTCTGTCAATGCCAGCAAGCAAGTGACAGCTCAGCAGTTCTCTCAGTTCTCTCTGCATCAGGAGGAGATCAACTATCACAGAGCTCGAGTGCAAAGAAATATGTTCCTCCTTCCATTTCTCCCTTTAGAATCAAAATACTTGAAAGGACAATGACAGATGTGGAACTAAAAGCAATTTTTTTCCTTGCAATCTCCAGCAGTCTCTCAGAAGTATGAAATTAACACTGCTAGACAATTCGAATTTCCTATGCTCTTTGGCTGGTTGCCTCTGGTTCAGAAATACATCATAAGCAAAGGTGGGAATTTTCCAAACCACATCTGACAATAGACCAAAGCTTGAATGAATAATTTGAAAAACTTATAATTAACCAGCCTTTCAGTTAAAATCTTTCAAGGATATAACGTCTTTATTCAGCAAAGTTTGCTGTAAAAAAATGCGCCTTCGACATTTAAGATACTGTAAAAAGCAGAGATATAGCATGGAGGAAGATAAAGGATCCTGGATATTTTTTAAATAGTTTGAGCACTCTTTTAAGAGTTTGTGTCTGACCTATTTTAAAACTTGTCTACCTAAAAATTTGAGCTGATTTATGCAAAAGTTAAACCCACTCTTTTATTTTATTTTAGACAATTTAGTGAAAAGCAGTAAAAATTTCAAAGCAGACATGCACATATTGCGTACTTAATTTCTTGTTTCTTACTAGCATAAGCAATACCAACACATTTTGCATTTATATAAACCATTCTTAGAACTCTTAAAATCTACCTACCAAAGGCTTCACGACAATACAGCTCTGTTAGTTTGAAAATGGTTAAACTGATACAATTCTTTTTGTGTTGAACGGTTTTAGAAACAGAGAATGCTATGAGGTTGTTCTGTGGGATAAGAGATTGCTGGTCTTAATCTGCTCCATTCCCCAATCTGTTCTTTAAACCCATTCCAGATGATCTGGAATATTCAGAACCATAAATGTATTGAGTCTGGAAATTTGGAAGGAGAAAGTATTGAAACCAGAAGATCCGATTTCCTTAAGGAAGAATACAAGAACATCTGAGCTCTCGCCAAATGGCTTGTTCTGAGTTCTGTATGCAGCTTCCGGGAGGTATAAAAGTTGTTCTTTCCATCAGAAGATATGCTATTGTTCTTTGTATAGTCTCATACCAGAATGAACAATTAGCATTTTAAGGAAGGGATTTGCTCCGCTGTAGCACAGTCACAGCATTTTCGTAACTGTGTGGGTCTAGTTTCAGTTTGTCAGTTAAGATAACCAACCCAAAATCTATCAAAGATGTTCGGTTTTTAACACCGACCCGTATTTACACAGTATTTACAGCAGCAATAATGAAATGTTGAATGTGAATATCTCCTTCAGAGGGCTGCAGAAACATTTCAAATATATACAGGCAAAGCTGTTGTTCTTGCTTTGTCTACGGAAAACAAACCTTCAGAGAAGTAAGACTGACTGGCTAGTTTTTCAAAAGTACAGACTAAAGAACAGTGCATTAAGACCACAGTGGGAAACTGAAAAATATCCAAACCTGATTTCAGGCCAGTTTCATGCTGAAAATAAATCTTTGCCTCTTCTTTAAGGCCACAAAGTACCATTTTTCTACATGGCTGGAAAGTCATGAGCTGGTCCAGCAGACAGGCAAAGTGATTCACCCAATAACCCCTACCAGAGAGCTCCTCGGTGGCAAGAGCAGGAACAGGAAATGGTGACATTTAACTTCCCAACTCATCATCTTCTTATAAACACAATTTCTTCAGCCACAGTAATCCAATCCCTAACTGGTATCTGTGTTTTTTGAAATATGTGATGTTGAAGTGGTTCAATATGGAATGGCACATATCTCAACTGCTGTGACTTACAGAAACATAGCTGCCTGCATTGAGATTCAAACAATCATGAGCAACACAGATGTTCTTTTTTTTTTTTTCCTTTTACCACTGGAGCAATGAGTTTGTGATTTAAAAATGTCTGTGATCTGCAGAAAATCCCAGGTTTAGCACTAAATGATGTCAGGTTTTCAGTGAAATGCAACGTTAGTGAGCAATAGGCAACTGTTTTTTTGTAAGTTAATGCCAAGTAAATAAATAAATAAATAAAGACTTCCAGATCGTTTTCAAGGAAAAAAGAAAATACATTTTTCAGTCAGCTCTGGTTGATGTAAGTCAAAAAGTGTTCCAATAACATTGGGTTCTTCCCTTGACCAAAACATTTTGCGGTATACAGTATGAATTATCACAGAGTTAATAATATTGAAGAGGGGGGTAGGTGGCCAAGATGAATCGCCCTGTGGCAGAGGACAGAGTTGACTATTTGAAGAATGATGGTGGACAAGCAGCTGTCACTCAATTGTGGTATGTTCTATGCACAAGATCACTGAAGAGGTGGAATGTACAGAGAAAGAAGCATTTGTATATTCTCTCCCTCTTCCAGGTTGCAGCATTCTTACATGCATAAATTCTCCAGGCCTGTCATGTTTTCCACTCCTTATGCTGCTTTTACGGATTCATTCACATAGGGGAGAAAGGTTTTATGTATCCAATAAAAAATGTGTGCTTGTAGGTATATAAACATGTAGAGTAGCTTGTAATAATTTTGAAACTGTACGAACTCAGAAAAGAAAGAAAAAGCAAAAAGAGAATTATTCTAACAGCTTTTAAGAACGTGTCCCACTGTTGTTGCCTACAGCTAACAGTAGCCAAACAATGAAAACACATTGGAAGACTGAAACTCAGTATTTCCCTGACACAGGTGTGTCTAGTCCTTTTTTTTTTTTTTTCCAGGCAAAACCTCTAGGAGGGGTTATGAATTACAAGCAATGCAACACAAAGGCAGCAGCCCTGCAGATGAATGGGACAAAATTCAGATAAAATAGAACTGAATAGAAAAAAGCAGAAGCACGACACTCTCAGAATGAAGCTCATAACAATAAAAATGACATATTTCTGTTGTAAAAGGAGAAGCAGGATCCTGTAGTTTCCATTTGTGCTGACTGGAAACAGGCATTGTTAACACAACTTCCATTTATGTCTCATCCATACAACTGCTCACTGTGTTATGTTCATTTAGCCTTGCGCAGATCCAATACAGACAGTCAGAAGAAGAACTGCATTTGAAGACCTGTAATGAGAAAAGCTCTGGGGAAGGACGTAATCTGAGTGTCAGAATATTTACCACAGAACACATCATGCACAGAACAGATACAGCTCATCTGTGGGGTCTCAGGACAAGCTGGCATAGCTGACATTTGGGCAGCTACACCCTTTTATTTCTCAGCTGAGTAAATCTCACAGAAATCATGGAGAGGCAATAAACATCAAATGTTGCAAATTCTGTTTCTACAGAATAAAATGCAGCATCCAACGGTTTTAATGCTCCAGATAGGTATTGCCTCAGCTTGCCAATTTCAGAGTGGAACCACACTTTAAATATTCTGCAGACTGTAGTTAAGTGCTGTACTATGTTAAACTTTCCAGTCTTAAATATTTCAATTGATTCTTTGTTCTCCTTTTTCAGAACAGGTTAATGAAGCTAAAGGGAAGGAGAGGAGGATTGGTCGTTCAATCAAACTGCAGCATATGGAAAATCCAACATTTCAGTGAATTCTAGGAGTAAGCTAACACACCTATTCTGCTGAGACTGGTATTAATATTTACTTAATTTTCTGTTCCATTCTTAATGTAAGGATTTATAAGTACTTTGCAAACACAAATGAAGCATCACCTCAGTTGACTGAAGAAGAGATTGCAATTTTTTTCTTTTTTTCCAGAAGGAGAAACTAAGGCAGATGGAGGTTAAATGATTTGCCCAAGATGACAGTAGAGCCACAGCTAGCCTCTACATCCCTGGAGTTCCAGTCTCATCCATGAAATCCTGATCTCACACCCCCTCCCTTTTCAAAGAAAAAGGGGGAAAGTAAGGAAGGTTACTGTAAGTTAATCCTGCTACATATTCAGGATCCATTTGATGGAGTTTCTTGGCTGATGTGCACACAGAGAGGAAATCAAAATGCTTCAGTTTAGCTATTACAAATTTTCCCAGTTCCACACATACATAAAAAAGTACATTTTGAGCAAGAGCATTTAAAGGGATAACATAAAAGTCAGGAAGCAAAAAACAGAACCTCAAAGTCACAGTAATTAGCTCCATGTGTTTAGTTGATAATTAGTGATCTCTTTTTTCTTTTTTTAATAAAGGAAATGAAGACATCAGAGTGGATGCTACTTGATTAAATAAGCTGTGTAATTGTTATGGCCACATATTCACAAAATCAGGGCACACCCCTGAGCTGAGACCACATGTGCATAGGTGCCACATGCAGATTTTCCTCATTGTGCCATTCCCCCCGCTTTCCTCAACTCCTGTACACAGGAGAAAATTGTTCATAAATAACCCTGGTCCATGAGTGAGTCAGGGAGAAAATTACTTGTAAATGTCAAGAATGGCTGATAAGAAGGGAGAAAGAAGTGCAGAGGAGAAAAAAGTTCTCTGTGTGCATTTACAAACCGGTTTGCCCAGAGCATAGTCAGTAGGTCACAGTTCGGCACAGCAGGTTCTTTTTAACTAGCAGTCCCTCCCAAATGTGCAAAACAAGAGCTTAAGAGCCATGGGAGCTCAGGATCTATCAGAGGAAGCTCTGCAACATCCTCTCAAAGAAAGTAAAATCAAGAATTCTCATGAGTATGCCTGCAAAACAACAACTGCCAGCATCTGAAAAGGTTAAAAAAGTCAACAACAAGCTAGGAAATAGCTGTAAAATACATCAAAAAGTACCTATGGTAGGTAGGAGTCTTACACATACCTTCTAATTAGAAGTACCCCTTCTGCAAGTAAAAAATCTTCTCATTATCCCAGTTCTACCACTGCTGCCTAATCCCATGCCTTCCTCTCTACATTTACCTGCACAATCCCTCATCCACCACCACTGCTCACACACTCCATAATATAACAGTTACTTTCGGTTTGGCTGTAAATAACGCGTGCCCATGCCTGCCACCTAAATCCTCTTAAGTTAGAACTTATTTCCAGTCATAAAATCATAGAAATTAAGGGCAGAAAAGCCCTATTAGGTCATTTAGACCAAAACCCCACACCAATGCAGGATTGTTCCCTGCAGCACACTTCCTACTACTTTGTTTAAACGTCTCTAGGGACCTCTCTAAATGTCTCCAAAGCAGTGTTTCTACTACTTGCCTCAGAAGGATTTTCCACAGGCTGAGAGCCGTGCTTGACGAGTGAGTCATGCTTGTTTGAAAGTGCTGGTCCTGGTAAAGCTCTATGGCTTTGGCTTACGCCTTTTAAAGACTGATTAGCATTGTGGTGTGTCAGCTGAGGTCTTTGATACAGAGAAGTATGTGAGGAGCGCACCGTTACTGCTGCAAAATTCTGTAAAATTAATTCTGTAAAGTTAATTCTGTAAAGTTAATTACAAGTAGTTTAGTGCTGACAGACTGGTAGCCTCTACAGCCATCGCATTGCTTTGGGGTGTCACAAGACCACACGCGATTCATGCTGCAACCACCGCTGAATGTATCTTTACCCATATAGGTGCTATCTGATACAGGGGGGATGTACCAAAGAAGAGAGGACTCTGAGACATGCGCACTGTGCCATGAGGAAAAAGACCTGACAAGGGGCGGCAAACGGGGCAATGAGCCGTGTACCAACTCAACTCATTCATAGTGTGGGACAGGAAATTTTAGGAGGAAAAGAGTAATAAGCTTTCGTGAGAGCTTTCCGGTACTTCAAGCACTGACTGATGTTTAGATGGAAAATACATAGTAATGGTCTTGTGCTCAATCTGCTACAGCTTCTGGCCAGTTTTCTACGGGTGCACTCTGATGGCAGGTGAAGCATGAGTGAAGTGCTCTGTCAGCTGTCTACCATTCAGAAGAAGCTTAGAAAAAATAAAATCATCTGAACTGACTTTGTCAACATGAACACTTAGATTGTGCAAGGGATGGGATGGAACAGGATGGAATGGCACCGGGATGGGATGGGATGGGATATGATGGGACTATGTTGGGGGAGAAGGAGAGGAAAATCACTTTTCAGCAGAGCCCTCTGATCTGGTCATGCTCACTGTGAAACTCCTTTCAAACACCACTGCTTCATCCAAAATCCAAATCCAGAGAAAGCGGGGCTCACCAATGCAGCAACAGAGCAGAGCAGTGGGAAAAGGCCACATACTGTTTAATTCGAATAGATACAGTTCAGTTTCGAAGTAAAGAATTGTTTCAGATTCTTCAGAGCTTGAAGAATTGTTTCAGAGCTTCAAAACCCGTGACAAATACAACTGACAAACTGTGTTATGGCTAACCTAATTAGCTTTTTAAAAATTCTGGTCTTTAATGTCTATCTTAAAGCCAGATAGCCTTGCCCTGAAGGTAGCACCATGTCTACACAGGGAAACAGAAAGCCAGGAAGGGAACACAGAACTGATTTTCCACAGTGAGCTGATGGAAGCAAAAAGAAAAGCAAAAAGAAAAAATAAAGTATCATTTATTCTAGTGAAAACTTATGCAAAAACTAATCTGCTTGCAAGCTTTCTCCAGCAATCAAAAAGACATATGTCAGGTGAACTGTTCAGCTACCCATTAACACCAAGCAGACCCCAAGGCATTCACACTGTCCCACTCCCCCTCCAGAGCCAAGCCTCGCCTTCCACAGAAAGCAACAACCCTCAGACAGAAATATGAAGAGAAATTACTTTCCAAATAAAGATTCGAGGATTTATCATAAAAGAGCATGTCTGTGCCTGTGCATGCATGTGCACTTTGTGGGAAGGGGAAGTGAGCGCAAGAGGGTGATTGCATGGCTGGTGATCACTATCTTTGGGGGGATGCTTATATAGGATGGGTGAGCTGTCAGCGCTTCCTCAGCCCTTTGCCATGCTGTCCCGGAGCTCATGTCTCAACCCAAACAAACACATGTAAAATGGCTTATGACCCCTTTAAAGGTTTACATGTATACTTAATATTCTGTAAAATTGCTTATGGGCACAAAGTGAACAATTTCAGTTCTTCACAAAGACTCACTATATTGTGAGCAATGGTACAAAATGTGATGAGGGAAAACTTTTAACTAGTAAACAGTTCCTCTGCAGGATCTGCTGGGGATGGAAATGTTCCTCCAGTCCATTTTCTTCTACAGAAGCATTCACGTCATCTCCTATAACATGCTTCGTGCCCCATTTCACCTAAAAAATCCAACTGTGGTGAGTTGTCCTACTGTAAAGAAAGAAGTAGGTAAATAAAAGCTAAGCCAGCATATTTAAGCAAACACTGATGCACTTCAGCTACTTCGCTCCTGGCTCTGTTTCACTCTACATACAGAGTCTGGAAGAAAGAAGCTGCAGATTGCTCGTAGGATGCAGAGCTTTTTGTGCCAAATGGATCTACAAGCTTCAACACTAGCTCAGACAGATGTCTCCAGATGGTGAAGTGGTGAGGATAGCAATGAAGGATGGACAGAATAACGTGATGACTAGTTTTACCACAGGCAAAGAGAGGCTGGGAGAGGCAAAGCAGTGACTAGAGGATGGATAGACATAGGGTGCGAAAGCTGTTGACAACCTGGCCCAGAGTTTAATCTGAATTCTCTCCCCACAAAAGCAAGCCATTGAGATGTGTCTGTGACTGTAGGAGCTAGCGGACACCTCAGTCTGCATCAGAAACAGAAAAAGCCTGGAGGAGAAGATAGTGAGACATCTGTCCTGGAAATCCACCTCCAAGCTATGCAAGGGTGTAGCAGCAGCATCAGTTACTTCCTACTAAACCTTTATGTTCACCTGAAAGGAGTTTTTCCATCAAGAGGTTAAGCTCTGCACACAACCTCTCACACAGAGAGAAGCTCAGTACATCATGGTCATGACCTCTTCAACCACCTACAAGCCTGACTAATGCAACGTATCCCAGTGACAGCTAAGGAGGTGCTGAGCAAACAGCAAATCGGATTGCCTCACACGAGGCATTCATGCCTGCCCCGTAGCACCGCTGGCCAGCAGTTGGTTGAGCAATGAGAGGAATGCAGGTGACACTCCATGGCAGAACCACAGAAGAAAAGCGGAGAAGGGAATAGGTCTTCCCTGTGGTGTCTTTAGCTGAGCACTCCAAGCAGATGGGATGCTCGAAAGCTGCCTGCTCGTGGGTCTTTTCCTCCTAGGATTTAATACATATTTATTCAGCCTTATCTTTGGTTAATGGAAATAAATGGATAAAAATCTCCCCCAGCAATATGCATCCAAAAATAGAATCTCAAAGATGCCCTCAGCATAGTCACCCAAGCTCTGACTGGCAACTGCTCAAAAAACATAATTTCTTGAATACAAAATAGTAAGTAACACCATATTTCTAAGCTCATGTCCCACCACAGTTTCATTTCAGCACAGTGAAACCTCATTAATTCGCACTTCGCTTATCCGCACACCTTATAATTCACACATAAAAACAGCAGTCAGCAAAGATTTAACAACAATGTGCTTTATTGAGGTCTCATGTTGCTGAGATTTCATTATTCCTACGAAACACGCTACCGTTCATTCACTAGTACAGTAAGATTTCAACATTCCCATAAATATCCCAAACTAGAGATAGATCTGCGTTAGCAAAGTTTGGCTCCAACGTCCACATCTAGGAAATGCCAAAGTCTGAAGCTGGAGGAAACATAGTTGTGAGTAAAGGCAGAATGAAACTAGATTATGATCACAGCTTGTGGTGTTTTCTGTATTTCCTTGCCTTTTTATAAAGAACCTTTTGTTAGGTTATACACTAAGAAACGGATTGTTACTTGCATCCAGAGAAACTTTTATCACAGAGTACAAAGGAGGCTTTAACACACTTTCGTATTTCTTCAGCTCTGCAAAAACCTTCAGGAGTTACGGACAAAGGGTCTTTAATGATCCTGATGAAGTTACAGATACCTTTACGGTAGTTGCTAACCCATCCCAAGGAGGCTTTCCCTCTGCTTCCCAGCAGTTATTGATTATCAGGAGGCAAATGAGAACTTTGAGCTTCCAGAGGACATCTCTGACTGGCAAACACATGGTGGGCAGGAGCCATGTACAGCTGATTCGCCTTCACCACAGACTCACTGCAGCAAGGCAAGCCACAGAGGTCAAGATACTCACAGTCCAATTTGTGTGATAGTCACAGTAGCCGAGTTTTAGGAGATTGCATGAAGTTTAGTTTTATGAATTAGGTACAGTCTGGAAATACTGTAGGAACAAGGAGAATGAAGCATGTTCTGGTCACAATTTGTATTTGGAGATCCCAAAGAGGTTAAAATATGGGCCTCCTTCTCTTCTATGTACTGAAAGACTTCTCAGTACTATCTTAGTGCCTTGGGCATTTGTATTACCGGGTGTTTCTTTAAATTTCTTTTAGAAATGCTGTATTTTCTTGAAGTCTAAGCCTTCAGCTCTTCAGGGCTGAGCCTGCCTTATCACTCTGTTTCTGGGGCCACAATTCTCACCTGAGGGCTGCCACTGCAAAATTAGCAACAGCATGGCCGCAGCCTGTACTGCCACA
>NW_010397466.1:76417-83500 GCF_000710305.1 Buceros rhinoceros silvestris | reverse complement strand
GCCTCCCCCCTAAAAATAAGTAACGCATTGCCCCCAGCCTGTACTGCCACCCCGCTCTTCACAGCCCCCTTCCTCCCCCTACTAAAGCCAAGGAGCACCAACACCCCATTTCCATTGCCTTCACCTCCCAGGACTCCACACCACGTGTTATAATATTCTCAGGTTATATACTACATCTTTTTCTTTGCCTGTTTAAAGTCCGTTGAGCAATAATACCGGTAAAATATTAAGCGAACTAATGCCTAAAGGTCTAGAGGTATCCTTTTATAGTGCACAAATTATTGCATCACTCAAACAGTGTTTTTCTGTCACTGTTCTGGTACACAACTGGACTTACAGTTTTGTCACAACTGCCATGTTTATTCCTACGTCTTGCTGATTTCCAGAAGAGACATAGCCATTTTCATGCTACTTATAACAGAAATAATGGCAGTGTTTACTACCACTGCTTGTCTGTGATTTCAAGAAGACAAAGCCTAAGTCCCTAATAAAAGCAATGTATGTATCTTTTCATGGACCACAGAGTGACAATTTTTTTACCATTTTACCAGATATACCATTTGATTTTCACATCAGCAATTTTGCTTTAGCAGAAAAGCTCTTCAGCTGCTCTCAAGAATAACATTTTTGTTCCACAGCTGTTGCCCCACACCTCCTTCTGCCCACTTTTTCCCCAGCCCTGTGCCAGATTGCAAGAGTTATCTGATTCCTACTGTAAATTTCAAGTATGCAATTTAAACCACAGATTTGCTTTGTCTACCCAAGAGTTTTTTAATATCTAGTTCTTTTGGACGCCTGTAAAACTTCTTCCATCAATGGCTAAAGCTTAAAGGTATGAAAGCATATAAGTAACTGTCTGCCTAGGGTTTGTATCTTCAAATGCAATGATACAAAACAGCAGTCAATATGTTTTGCAAGAAAATCAAGAAAATGCCTGTCACAGATAGAAAACTCCAAATCTACAAAGTTTTCAACCTTAATACTATTATAAATTGCTTTATCTTGTGAATTATCTCCAGCCAGGGATATTTTCATGCTGGTTCTACTGCAGCTCAGGATGACCTTCCTATCCACACAAACTCTTTCTTGAGTTTGCGAAATCTTTGGCCTCTAAAATATCCCAAGAAAAAGTGAGTTAAGCAGTCCAGCTCCACATGTGTAAAACATACTGCTACTTGTCCAAATCCAGTTTACCACTACTTCAAGCTACTACCTTATTTCTCTCAACATTTCCTAATGGAAATGGACCTATCACCATGCTTGCATCTGTCAGGAGCAAGAATACATCTTGAGACAGCTTTTGAGATGTCATTTTGTATCAGTGTGGTAACACAATGGGGAATGCAGGCTTTGTCACAGAGAAGATGGTGCCTGTCCTCCCAGAGCTGATTCATTTCTGTCCTTTGTGGAGAGCAGCAAATGCTGCACAGCGGCAGCAGCGCAAGTCAAGTCAAGGGTCTGAGGTGATTACTCAGCTGCCATTAGCTCCTCACATTTCCCTCATTACAAATGTGGATCAAGACACTTTGCAACAACATAATCTATGTTTCAAATATTATAAATCATGTTTTTCTGCTAAGAGATAGAGACCAAAAGGGTTGTACCCTAACCACAATAAAATTGATCAGCAAACTAGGGCCTGTTTCACCTTTGGTATTCCTCAAAGCGTCAGCTGAGAGCAGATTTCAGCAATCCAGACTCCTTAGGCCACTGAACTAATTTTTTTTTTAATTATTCTCCCTGTTAAGGGAGGCAAAACATATACACTTTTACCAAGGAAAGGAAAAAAAAATTATGCAAATGAGTAAGCGAAGACGGTTGCACCACCTGTAGCTAAGATTGCCTGGGTAACACTTGCATTTATAAACTCTTGAAAGCCACAAGTAGAATGTACCATTAGAAAAGACCAATTCTTCCAACTGGAAGATTCAATTACTTTTAAAAAATATCAGCATAGAATTGAGAGATGAGATTCTGTTTCAACACAGAAAAGGGTGATACCAGTCTTCTCTTTATATCTTTAATATTTTCACAGTTGTAGTAATAATTTTCACAGTAGTAATAACGACGTCTAGATTAGGTTTTTCCTGACAGTTAATGACTGTCTCTGCTAAAGGCCCTGTTTTACTTTGGGACCTCAGCTATGCCATCCAGCTGCTGAGGCTCAAAGAAGCCTCACCACATAGTCCAAACACCTTTACTGAAAGGTGGAGATCTTCCCAAGGGAAAAAACGTGTCTCCCCGTACACAAAAGGATTGGCTTTTTCTGATCAGCTTAGCCTCCAGTGTACTTTAGGCCACTGTGGGAAAAGTATTAGAGGAAAGATAGTCCATGCTTTGTTGCTTTTGTGTTTACCCAGCCTATTTACATACTAGATTTCTAGACAGAAATATGTAACCACCTGCCATGAGATCAGTGCTCGTCAGACGCACCATGCATAACTTGCATGGGCAATAAGTAGACAAGAAAAGGACAAATAAATTTCTAGAATTCTCAAAATCTTGCCAGATACTATTTCTGTGCTTGGAAATATCAGGAAAAGGCTTATGGTTGTTCAGAAGCCCAATGGGGGCTGCTGACGTAAGAATAGTAGAATCACAACAATCAAGAGGAATTGGATGGTTTTCGTCAGCTACCTTGTTATTGGAGACTGTTCTTTGCCTGTCTGAACAGACAAACAAACAGACATACAAACAGACTCAAAATTAAGTTAGCACCAAGACTTTCAATGCTTTTTTTCCCATGGTGTCATTTCAGCAAATCTAACAGGAAAGAAGAGATGCAGATTCAGGACCTCATCCTTTCCCAGTCTCCCACAAAAATCACAGAGTATCTATTTAGATGCATTTGGTGTGCACCCAGTACGGGAAGGAGAACTTGCCTGAAGCCAAATATGATGAGGATGTTTTAAATCTCCCCTTGGAGCACTCCAGAGGAGCTGGAGATTCTCTAAATTAAAGGCTACAGGTGTTTTGTACCAGCCATGCTCAGTTAGAGACTTTGGCCTGATGATCTTTTTACAACATTCTCCTCCAGGATTTTTTTCTGTCTCATATTCTTTTATTGCGGTACCAATTAGCTGAAACAACAATATGAACCCTTCACCCTGCTGTGAATATTAAAGAATGCTGTGGAATGAAATAGAGAGCACTACCAGAGAAATAAAGTGGATTTTATTAGCCAGAATTAAAGGACGATAGAAGTCTTTTCGGGTTGCCTTGATTAACTGCATTTCAGTGAGATTAAGGAAGCCTATTTAGGGAGTGCTATAAATGTATGCACTTGTATATTTGTTAAGTCCCCTCATTATGTGTACAGCTCCTGGCACATCAAGACTCTATTCACTGGCATTCTCAAGCTCACATAAAGATCAATAATAAAACCCCCTCTTATCTGCTATGAAATACTTAACTATCTCTTCGGTATAATTATCCACCTGAAAGCAGTAAAATAAAAGCATTTTTAAGCTCACTCGACAGAAAGATGTCTCAAAGTACATGGATACTCTGAGAAAAGGGTGTAGCATTACCCACATCCTCCAGAAATTAAGCATGACCAAGTGATTAAGCTGCCCCAAGAGAACTGAGAAGCTTCTGGTTCAGTCCTTCTTCTGCGTGAGTCTTTTGTGAGCCCTTAAGTGTGCCACGTAGCCTCCACTGTGTAGGGCAGCTTGTAAATTATTGATAGCACTGTTCTACATCTCCATTCCATGGAAAGAGAATTACACAGACTGTGATACTCTGTTGATGCAGATACCTACAAGATGCTGTTGTCTTTTCCTCCTCATAGCCCCTCTCCCATCTCCCCAACTCCGGGCCACGCACTGAGCACCTTTTTACTCTTCAATCAACTTTTAAAGTAGATTTCCCTCAAAAATATTTGCACTATTTACAGCATTGAGTCAAAATGAGACTTTTGCCTCGTTTCAGAGCTATCAAGAGAAAGAGCACTTTGTAGAGGGACCCCATCCCTCTATATCTAGTTAGAAAGCAGTCAAAGCATGTGTGGTTCCTGGAAAAGTACGGGAAGGAGAAGCTCAATCTTGAACACAGACCTGGCCTTAGTCCTGCTAGTACATGCTAAGTATGAGCTCAAACCAGTTGGGAGTTAGTGATTTCTCAAGTCATCCTGAACCTCCGCAGAGTCTGCTCATTTTAGGGTGGGACTAGTAATCTCTCTGGAGGTCACTGGTCAAGTACATCCATCCTGTAGCTGGTACCATGTACTGTCTCACAAGAACCAGGGTTCTAACTTTGGCTTCTTAACCTCATAAATATCTGAACATCTTCCTCTTTAGGCAACAGCAGCTAGCGATCAATGAATGACACCAAGGACCAGACATTATTCTCTCCTATTTTGTAGTAGATCGATTCCCAGTATTAAAAACTGGGATATAACTGAAAACTTACCAATTCAGATGCAGTGGTTTCTTACTACATGTTATAATTTTTTGCCATATCTGGGAAGTTGATTTGCAACACACTAGTCGTCCTGATAATAGAAAACCAGAGATGTTAAAAAGCTTCCTCCCCTGCAAACTAGAAGAGAGCAGTTTCCAGAAATGCTGCTTCTTCCCCAGAGAGAAAAAGCCCACCCTGTAATGATTGTAGAAGGTCTTATTTAAATGGTTTCAAAACAATGGGAAGGAGAAAAAGGGAGTGAAAAAGGGACATTTAAGTGTTCCAAAACTTTGAACAGATTTGTTCTTCTCATGTTGATGCACACTGTGCAGCATTAGATCACATGCTGCTAATATCATGTTGATTTATGGTCTGCATAAATGGAAATAAATGGAATTTTCTGTTACCCAGAGAATAATAGATTGCCCTGGAATGAACACAACACCACATTCACACAACAGGCTCTGTTCGTGTCACAAGCAAGGGGAGCGTAACTTTGTAAGGGTCCTCTCTGCCATTCCCACCAAAAATCTTTGATACCCACTGATTTTAATGAGTAGGAGTGGACATTTAGGACAGCATTTTCCAAAGTGTCTGAATGATTTAGAAACCAAAGCTGTGGTATAACAAAGCAGGAGAAATGTTGGGTGAATTTCTCCCTTGAATGAGAAACTGGAGACTCCCCAGATCTTTCCACAAAGTTCAAGAACCACACAAGTTGGTCAGGATCCTCTGCGTCATTTCCTCCACTTCTTCCCTTCCCTGCAAGCAACCTCAGGGCTTTTTCTCATCGCTATCCTCCTGGCTTGAGTGACTTGAGCTCCCTCTTGAGAAAGACAAGAACCCCTCTTCAAGTGTGGTATGGGCACTTAGACATAAGAGAGCTAAATATCTCAGACAGTGAAAACCCCACGCCACCTTTGAAACTGTGGCTTTGGATAATAAATCACTCTGAAATATTTTGAAAACTCACCCATAGTGCCTAGCAGTTAAAACTTAAGCTCCAGCACAGTCTGCGATTACGGGCATACAAGAAAAAGCAATGAGTTACTTTGGTTTAATGACTCATTATTTAAGCTAATAGGTTTTACTTTACAACCAGGGAGGGTAAGTTTGTGCAACTAGCCAGTTACCATTGCTCAGCTGATGAGCAATACCCTGGTAAGATGTGGCAACCTTGTTGCTTTTGAACATCTGCCCATACGCTCCTCCATTATAATGGGGCCTAATAGAGCTCCAAATAGCTTAGGTTCCAAAACATTCTCAAACAAAACTTCTCCTTTAATAGACTTACAGCACTGCCAAAACATTCACATTTCAGGCTGAAAGACTGAGTATTTAACCTCAGGACACATGATTTTCTGTTATTGTTGCTGTTGGCAGAGAAGGGAAGGTTAAATGTTTGAGACAATTTCATTTTTGATTCTGTATAAATATAGTCATGTCCATAGTGTTTTCTATTTCTCTAGTTAGATGATTAAAACCTTACCATTAATGTGAGTGAAATACCATATTGTAATTACAGGAACAGCTGGTAGAGCCACATTCTATTAAGGTTGCCTGATGCTTCACATATTAAGATTTTGCTTCCTTATGGACAAGTTTGCGCTACAGCTGAATTCTTATCTTTATTTTTGCTTCCTGACATGCCTACATCCTAATTGTACAATCTTTACGGGGTTATGTCGTGTTCTGAATATATAATTAATTTCCAAATATATTAAAAGAACACTGAAATTATTGACACCTCCTCATATTTCCTTGAACAGATGTTAAGTTACTGTGTTCACATACTGATGACAATTGAAAGATCTAACAGTTCAACCAAGTCCAATAAAGATTGGTATGCCATCACTGTAAAACATTATTCGTTTTACTTGGCCGCTATATCCCAGAAGGGGTAACTAAGGAATTTAAGATAAAATTTAAATAGCCATTGCCCTGTCACACCCACTACCTTACAGGGGCCAGTATCTGATACTCCAGAGGAAGGTGAAAACTAACAACAGCATAACTGAATGGTTGAGCTTGCAGCATAGTGGGGAGACTGTCTTCATATCTCCTGTGCTCCTTATCTTCTGGATCTGGCAGAGCCAGGAGAAGGAATTAATATAAAACACTTAACTGTGTTTGCTCTGATGTTCTGTGCTCGCCAAGACATACAGGATTGTAAGCACAGAAAAAATACTTACTCCCTCCCCCACTGCTTGCAATAAAACTAGAATCTAACACAAATCCTTTCAAAAGAGGGATTTCTGAAACTCCCCTACACTGCATGCACACTAATTTAGACCATCACCAAAACGGTCAGATACCTCGATCTCCTGTGACTTCAGTTATTATGGCTCAAAAGAAAACTTATGCAGACATGTATGCACAATTCTTCTTCAGTTACCGCAGCTAAATCTGACAAGGATCATGAATCACAGCCTGTAGTGACACAAAACCACTCACTCAGAAACCAATGAAAGCAAACTTGTGCCGACTTTCCAACAGATATTTGCCAAAGGAAAATGCAAGAATACGCTAATCAGGACTGCGATATATGCTGGATATATGCTGCATGCTGGCAAATATTCACCACTTGGAGAACTTTGTAAAATAGGTGAGGGAGAGCAGGGTAGAAAGTGATACAGAGATAAAGTTAAGTGAAATCTCCAGGGTTCCTTAACAAATAAAAAC
>NW_010397466.1:69260-76264 GCF_000710305.1 Buceros rhinoceros silvestris | reverse complement strand
TCCTGCTGAGAAGTATATATACGAATATTCAGTTTCTCAGGGAGGAGGTAAATGAGAAGAAAGTTCATTTCTTCCACTACAACTTTAATAAGGAAATAAGCCTCCATTATCTTATTTCTTCATTTTCATTAAGAAGTGAAGCCAAAGCTACCAAGACAGACACAGCTGAAGCAAAGCTAACCTAAATAACCTCTTGGCTGCAGCTTCATTTCATCAAGGTCAGCCACTTTATATTAGAGTATCACAGTTAGTAGGAGAACTGTAAAAAAATGAAACAATCCCAACTTCACGAAGAGAAATACTCCAACTAACTACCTCAATACTTCTAAAGGAAAAACAATTTTTGAAAATGTTCTGCTTTTGGCCAAAAATAGTTTTTGATCTTCAAACAGAATCTGCAACACTGGTAAAGTTCTATGCATTTCAGGGCAATTACAGTGCAGAAACTAGCTCACAAATAGATTTTCTTCAAATAACATCCCTATTTTTTGATACTCTTACTTGTTTTAAATTCTTTAGAATGGAATTCTCCAAATGCAATTTTCCCTTTCTTAATAATAGTTTACTTCTCTTCAGGTAAAGCTAAAACCAGAAAGGTAGAACTGCAGGCAGAGCTACCACAGGACTTGGGAAGCCCAGAACTTGATTCATTCATGGCAGATAAACTGTGCATGTCCAGAACAACTCTCTGCCACGCAGGTGTCATCCAGGTAGACTCAATATCACTGCAAGCTAGAGTAGGTCTAAACCTCAACTGCATTTTTGCACACAGGGAGTTTACCCAAGAAGCTTTTTCTTCTGACGTAGGGGAAAGGAGGAATGTGCCACCAGTTTGTCACAGGACCCCAGGGATTGACTGAGAAGCCAGCTGTATGATCTGGGTTCTAGCAGCACACCTCACTGATTGGGGCAAGCCACCCTTAAAATAAACCCTTGAGGTTAGAAGGAAAGCTCAGGACACTTACGTACTTTACCTGTGGGTAGATGAATTGTTGACAACAGAGAGGAGTTCCCTGTGTTATTTCCTCCTCCCCTGCACTTTTTGAGAAGAGGACATCCAACACTTGGCTGGGGAATCAAACTTTTCAGGTATGCAGATCACTCTCCTGGTTAGGCAGAGTCCTCTTCCAGCTGTGCTGCAGGTTTGGTCTGCCGGGGAACAGGGACTCTCCTCCAGGGACTTTCTTGAACTACCTCAACAGGGTTAGTTTTGCAAGTTGGGTGGTACAATACAATATGACAGCACTTCTTTTTAAGTCACAACACTGTACATAATACAGATCCCCAGAGAGATCTGAGTGCTGCATTTTATTGTACTTTAAAAACACTGTGCTAATAAATTCCAGTCTCATATAAACTGCATGGACAGAAGTGCTCTGCCCATGCAATCAGCCTGCCCAGTAGAAAACGTGCGTTATTCTGTAAAAGTCCACAGCTTAAGGTTCCTCACTGGAGCACCACAAATGAAAGAAAGGGCTGCATTATTGCTCTTTCTCCCCTTGGAAAATGAGGGTGTCACAGAATATGCCAGATATAATAACTCATGGACTTACGGCTCCAGTGTTCTCACATAGGTTTTTGGATCTTTTTTTTTTTTATCTGCAAATTACATTCTCTACCTGGTTTATTCTGAAAACATTCCCTGCAGATTCCTTTTTATACTTTCATCAAAATAACAATGCCCCCAAAAGCGCTCAGAATTTGGTTTTTTAATTTTAAGTTAGCATGATAGCTTCTTTTTGTCTTCTGGAAATTTCTGCCATTTCACTTTATAACCAACTCACACAATTAGATCCATTCTAAACTGGAAAATCCAATTATCTATCCTCTTATATTTTGCAGTTAAAGAGCTTTTCTGAAGGCTAAACTCCTACCTCACAAGAAAATAAGTTACTTAAAAGGCTAGCAGTTCTGAAAGAAAATGAGAAATGGAAGAGCAGGCTGAAAGTATGGACCTGGCCTTAATGTTTTCAGATTTGTGTCCCAGATCCTCTGGACTCAAAAAAACATGACTGCCCATCTTGCCTGCAAAGCTTGTCGTAGCCTGCCGTCCTTAACCCTCGGATTAAGGATCCAAAGACCGGGGTAATATGTGTTACCTTCTCACAGCAGTCAGTTCATCTGACATCTTTCACTTGTCTTTCCTTCCAGGTTCAAATTAATCAGATTACATTCTGTTCCTCTCCCCTTCGTTTCTCGTATGCATCGAAATCCCCTTTCTGGTCTTCAAGCGGGCCCTTGCCATCAGTGTGGACTTTCCGGCAGATTGGTCCCCAGTGCAATTCACCTCATGTCTGGCAGCAATATGGATTTCATGAAGAAGATGCTGATTTCAGGCCCCCCTCACCACCCCCCAAATCATTCCTCATTCAGGAGGGCAGCAGGGAGACTTTGAAAATTGGTTTCCCAGCTTCTAGCTAGAGTCAAATCTCCTCCAACGCAGTGGAAAGAAAGGAAAGAATTTCTCTAATAATTTCCTAAAACTCAGTAAGTAGCCAGCCAGCATTTAGGTCCATTGCTATAATTCTGAACTAGTTTATTTAGCTTCCTGTACCATGATGCATTTAGTTACTAAAAACTTTCAATTACGTGGTCAGCAGCTTTCCCTCATTAGCAGACTGGCATCCCTCACTGAGTGCAGACCTCTGCAACATGCAGATCTCACAAGGGCTCAAGACTTTTCTTTTGCATTTGCTCTTCTGATTCTCCTCCATATCCAACAGGCATTCAGATATTAATATCAATCTTGGTGAACAGTAAATCCATAAACACCTGGAGGCAAAGGGAAATGCTGTTCAGAATATACTAACCCAGCAAATGAACTGCATAATCCTTCCTTCTCTCCTCTGGTATGATTACACTTATCCTGGCATAAGCTGTACATCTAATATCTTTATATCTATAAAATTATTTCTGTGTGAGAAAGGAAATCGCAATGAAATTCTCCCCAAGGTGTTTATTGTATGACTCTCTATATAACAAAATCATCCTTCCCAGATGAACCGTACACCAGGAAAGAATTGGTGGGTAGATGAGGCTGAATGAGAAATAAATAAGAAAATCTGAAAGCCAGCAATCACCACCTGTCCCAAAAGTTTGCTGTTTGCCGAAGGTGAAATACGCTCGCAGGAACAGGTCAGGTTTATATATAATCTGCTTCTCAGACAGAACACAACCCTGTTGCAAGTATCACATGGGCAGGAATTCAGCAGGCCACCCAAAACCCAGAGGTCTGTGCCACCATCTACTCTTCCCTGTAACTCTTAAAGGGCTACAAAAAAAAAAAAAAACCACAAAAAATAACCTCAAGGTCTCTATGAAAGGATTTCCCATCTACTGACCATCCCTCTCAATAAAAGGATGATGACAAAGGTACTGATTTTTGCAAATCTCAAAAACCTTGGGTCTTAGTTTATTTTCATGGTCCATGAAATGTCAAGAAATCACATTTCAGGACAGATATAGAGGGGTTCATCTCCTGTAATGCAATGTATCTAAAGTTACATTTCTAAAACTAAGTTGGGCATATTGGCTTTCAGTATAGACACGGGAAAGAAAAGTCGGTTTCTCTCATTTTCTTCAGTTGCTCATCTATGGAAGAGATCCATCACCACCTGCAAATATGTTTTTCTATATAAAAGGATTCTACAATGAGGTGGTAAGCCTTAGACAGCTAAATTTTGGACATATACAGTCAGGACAGACTAGTTACATCAGCCATATATGGCAATAAAATAAGAGATCCCAGAGCTCTGGTTCAAGATCACCATCACTGCTCGTGTGTTGGTGTACCATGGAACAGTTTTGACCTGTACCGGCTATCACCACACCATCTGAGGCCAGCAGAATGTTAGGGGATAGCACAGATCAGGGTTCAACTCTACCAAACAGCAGGGATAAGGCCAGACTTTTTAGGGAGAAGAAAGATAATTTAGTTATGTGAATGCACATACATCATAAAATTTGTCCAGCAGCCCGTGGTCTGTTTAATTTGCTAATGAAGGCATAGCCACACAGCAACTTCTCTCTTTGTGTTTCCCATATGTGCAGTTTCTGGGATAGGAAGCTGCCCTGTCTCTGCTTGGAGAAGCAACGACGTTTTAAAGCAGGGTCTTTCTTTCCTAAATATTGCTGCTGAGAGGATGCGATTCAGCCCGCCATTCTCTTACTTCTCTGGAAAGACACCTTCAGTAAGCTATCAAGGACTTGCTCTAGATAAGAAATCTATCTGGAGTATATCAGAAAGGGAGTGCTTTGACCAAAATCCCAAGCTGATTCAGGCATTTCTTATTCTATCCTGACCGACCTATCCATTAAGCACCTATAACACAGGTTTGCAAACAACTTCTCAAAACTTTATTTCTCATTGCCAGTGAAAGGAGGACTAAAGGGGCTTCAGGAAATGTAGAAAATACTTGAAAAAAAATAAATTCAATTAGCATAAGCTGGTCACACCTCAAACTGGCAGCACCAAACCTGTTGCTCCCCACTTACAAATCTTTACCAATACATGATGACAATTCATTCTTAGATTACAAAAAAAAAAAAAAAAAATTAATTCCCCAACGCAAAAATGGGGTGGGCAACTGGGTGAAAGAAATTTTTTTTTCCTTTCCATCTCTCATTGCCAGTGAAAGGAGGACTAAAGGGGCTTCAGGAAATGTAGAAAATACTTGAAAAAAAATAAATTCAATTAGCATAAGCTGGTCACACCTCAAACTGGCAGCACCAAACCTGTTGCTCCCCACTTACAAATCTTTACCAATACATGATGACAATTCATTCTTAGATTACAAAAAAAAAAAAAAAAATTAATTCCCCAACGCAAAAATGGGGTGGGCAACTGTGTGAGAGACATTTTTCTTTCCTTTCCATCTCTTTTTTTTTTTTTTATTGATTTGAAACTCTTTGACAATACATGGATTAATTGTTTGGTGAGAAAAGCAGAAGGCATTTATTTACATTTATAATCACAATTTTAATCATTCATGCCATTAAAAAATGTCATTTAGTCAATTTTATGTTTTTTACTCTGGTACTTTATTTCAGGATGAAGTGTTAAAATATTAGTACTTCTCATTACTGACTGATTATTTTGCTCAGGATTTTTCGTTTTCTTTCTCTCCCTGTGCCTAAAATCCAATTTACAACCTGCTAAAGGCCTCATAAGATTTTTATGGATTATTTCCTGAAATCACATTAATCTAGCCCCTGTTACTTTGCACTAATTTCACCTACCATTGTATGAAGTAACTGAATTCGATTGCTTGGAAATGATCCCCTAGAGAGTTCTTCATGAAGCAAGAAAACGAAAAAAAAATGTACCCATATCTTGATGAGGTTATAAATGTGGTGGGAACAACAGGCCTATAAATTCACATTATGTGGGCTCTTATCAAGAGCAATTCCGAACTGTGATAATCAGGGATCTTAAAACTTTCAAATAAGATATAGATCAGGGCATGGATTAGATTGCATTTGGCTTTGCCTCAGCTGTCTTACGAAGTCAGCCTCATTTGGCTTCAACAAGTGACACACTATTTATCACTGTTTTAACAAGCTGGGTAAGTTGCCCAGTAGCTTATCAGCTGCACCCTGGTTCATTAGAACAGCAGTTCAACTAATATTAACAAGGCTGAGCATCAGCTATCAATTAGATGTGTCTCTTATTTTAGGGAGAGTCTGCAGAAAACAGTGTAAGACATCAGAGAAAAGGTATTTTAAAACAGTGAAGAAGCCGAGTCCTCTGGCATGCTGCCCTGTCTACTCCATTTGTGTACATGATAAAAAAAAAATCTATCTCCTCTAACCCATGTAACTGGGTAGTTTAAGAGCAGCGGGTACGCTTGAGATAGATAGACCAACTCAGTATAATCCCTCAGGGTTGTAACAGAAGTTATCTAACTCTCAAGTGGACTGTGTCTGATCCGTGCATGACTTCCCAGACATAGTGAAGCTTTCGTACAGTTGGTGGGCCAGTGCTCTTTGGAAATGAGGATTCATTCACACAGTTAGGACATAAAGTATAGATTAGGGGTTTTGATTTCCTAAACTCTGGACCAAGCAAGATGCCAGCAGGACTCCAACAGACTGTTTCCTGGTGCTGTAAACTCCCATGCACCAAGTCTTGCTGGCCTCTGTGCTGCAGCAAGCAGAGACAGACAGGAGTTTCTAGCTGCCGCTTCCACTTGCCCATGCTGGGCTGTTCTCTGGTCCCTTAGGAGCAGCACTGTGACCACAGCACTGGATGTGCTGCTCATGCGCACAGCTCAAATCAGTGCTGAAGCTGAGTCAGTCCTAGTGGGGACCCAGGATGCGTGCCAGTCAACAAGTACTTTTTCTCAAAACCCTTTTGTTTTTTGGTTTTGGCATTCAGCTGCCAGATGCACCTCAGTTAACCCAGGATAACCACAATGAAATTCTCCAATCTAGGCTACCTTAATGGTACCTAGGACCAGAGTCTGCCTCTGTTCTGCATTGTACTTGATGCTTAGAAATGCTCTTTCCTAAGTAGTGTAGGATCAGTGACACAGAGGAAGATTTTCAAGTTATCGTACATCTCTACGGAACAAGGCAACAGGAAAAATACAATGTGTGTTTCTGATTCAACCCAGTATGGTAATTTTGAATGTAGAAAAAAGCTGGTCTTAAAGCATTAGCTTCCTAGATGGCAAGAGCAAAATATGTGCTTTTACAGATGATGCGTGGCTTCTTTGAATACATTTGTACCTATACACTTGGACAGCTTTGTCACTGGGGTTCTGACCACAAATTTCCCTGCACTAGAGAGTCATTTGGATCCCCCAAAAGAGTTGTACTTTATAGGACATCCTTACTATTATCTTTTACGGCTATGTGATCAGCACACCTGCATACAACACGGAAGAGATTTTACTCATCAGCCCCAGGGGAATCAAATTCAAACCTCCCACTTTTCAGGAAGCCTATCACAACTCTAGGCTGTGAGCTAAATTTAAAGAAACACTGGGAAGCAAAGGGCTCTG
>NW_010397466.1:67677-69108 GCF_000710305.1 Buceros rhinoceros silvestris | reverse complement strand
CCTGCTGAAGCTGCTCCATTTCACACGGCGCATTTAACCATTCCTTGAGCCAGAGAAAAAAGATAGCATGCAAAGAGGAACCACTTCAAGAGGACAGACTGAGTGTCCCCTACCCTAAGAATACTCCATAGGCTGGTGGTTATGGCACTCTCCAAGGAAGTATGGGATGTGAGTTTACAGCCCCTGAGGCAGAGGAAGGAACTGAACTTGGGTCACCCACATCCTGAATGAGTGTACTAACCACTGAGCTGAATAATAAATAAGAATGAAAAGGAGCACTGTGCCACAGCAGCTCTCTTCTAAAAGGGAGAAAGATCTCTGCTCTGTTTTTCAAAGCATGTCTATTCTTAGGCTCCTCATTCCAGAAGGCTAAAGGGTGTGTAGGAGTTTGAACAGAGGACAGCGTGCTTCTAGCCCAAACCCAGGACTCGCAATACCCGGTTAGCCTCAGCCTTTTTTGACAGTTAGCAAAATGGGTCTGTGGCTGTTTGAGATACCACTCTGAAGCCCCAAGACTCTTTTATTTATATCAGAGGTTTGGGTCTCTAGTTGGGAGCTGTACATTCACTTAATAAGCAGGTGCATGGGAGCTTGGTGCAGCAACAGTGAATGCAGCAGCGCTCACAGCCTCTTGTGGTTCCTTTCATCTCCAGCTCAGGGTCTGGTACACACTGAGGTGCTTAAGTCTCGGTGACTTCTCTCCAGACTGGTCCTACCAAAATTACCCTGCTTCACATGGGGTGACTCACTAGCCACTGTGAGATGCTCACATCTTCACAGAAAAAGGGAATGTCTATCCTCCTAAAACATGGGAGAACTGTGTGTGCATTGTGTGCTGTGTTTCCAAAGACCATTTTTCACTTCCGTATTTATATTTTTATATTTTAATGTAGTCCTTCTTGTTCACCATAAACATTCCCCATTCCCAGAGGCTGGGTTATTTTAGAAAGAAACAGAAAAGGCGAACTGACTTACTTCTGAGATTTCCAGTAATCTGTTTATCACACATTCATAAATCAAGACATTTACTGTGAACAATGTTTAAGAAATACAAAGTACAACTACAGGCAACTGCATATTTCCAAACACCCTGGTGTTTGAATATTCAAAAGATACTTCATGTTCTTCTATTTCTTGCCAATAGCTGAAATGCTGAGTCTTTATTAGGAGTGTTTATGGTAAAATAAGCACATGACATTATCTCCTGTCTGATCAAACAGAGTAAACATACTACTTTAAAATGTCAGAGATCTATTTCTGCAGCTTCCAGTAGTTATTGTTGTAAACAAGGGATTGCTGTATTTGCCCATAGCTTAGCCAGAAAGTTAACGTTTCCTATTAAACATTTTCTTCTTTCTTTCCTAGACCATTTTTTGCTACCACACCCAGCTGTTAACATCTGGCTCCAAGCAGTGACACCAGCTGATGAGA
>NW_010397466.1:30542-67569 GCF_000710305.1 Buceros rhinoceros silvestris | reverse complement strand
CTGCAGCTTTTCTTTCTGAAGACTCATCCAGAGGTGGCTGTTATCCAGCAGACAGCACACTGCACTGCTGGACGTCAGTGTCTGGAGTCCCACTGGACAAAGGCTCCTAAAGGAGTTATTCACACCAAACTGCTAGATAAAGCTTTGTGAGTCTGGTTCTCTGAACTGTGGCTCTGCAATCAGCAAGCTCCTCTTGCCAGTCACCTCAAACACTGTGCCACCCCGCTGATGTATGGACTGAATCATTTGGACATCAGTCTGAAGCACAAGACAAATAGTGATTACTAACTCAGACTGGTCTCCTGGCATAAACTGAAAATATACCAGTGGCAGCTCTGTGTTTGAAATCAGCAAGGATGACAGCAGTCCAACTCTGACACCGCTTTATGTAATCTGGCATGGCATGGAGCCTCCACTTCTCCACCCAGTAATGTTGGGGCAGCTTTTGGAGAAGGAAGCTCTCACTCGTCAGAACTGGGCTGGTAAAACTACCAGAAAAGAGAATAACATTGAGTGAAATATTTTAAATATATAATTTTAATTAGAAAGAATTAATTAATTAATCTTTAATGCATTTCATTCTGAATATAAATTAATAATATTTTAATAATAGCTTGCAGACAGCAGCCTTCGTCACAGAATGTCAAAACACTTCATAGATAAAACCCAGTTAAATTTCCCATTATCCGCCTTTGCTATACTTCCCACCGCTGCTCTCAGGGTGTTTCATGGAGGGCTGGCACCTGCCATTTTTGTTATAAGTAAGTGAGGGAACTTCAGAACAAGGAAGTAAAGCACCTCATTTGCATTCCCCCAGAAAACCAAAGCTAAGCTGAGGAAAGATCCTAAGTGTCTCGATTTACAACCTATTCACAAGAGCAAATTACTGTATTACTTGAATAAGAATGAACAGTTTCCAGAAGGTTGCCCTCCAAACTACCTCCAAGGCCATAACTGAAGAAAGTTTTGAAATAGGCCTGACTGCAGGGCATGGTACATCTGTACAACCTTTTGCAATCAAACCTTTGCCTGCCTCCAGCCAGATGGATGCAAGCAAGCGCTGGTCCAAAAGCTGCAAAGCTTCGTTAGTTTGGGGCTTTTTCTCTGCAGAACTTACTGTAACTGCTCACCTTCCAGGCAGGGGATGGCTGGCGTTCAGCTGGCTGCAGGTGAAGGGGCAACGGGCACAGCTGCGCCTAAGCAGCCGTTTCTCTCGCTCGGCATTGCACATCTGTGAATCTCAATGCAGACTTAGCAAAGACACTCCAGAAAGCAATACTCTGGGCACCCGACCTGAAGCTGAAAAAGTTACTCAAATACAGCCTTTACCTGAACAAGAAGATTATGACCAGTTAGTAGCCATGCCCAGAGCATGTATAAAAAGTATTATAGCATGTGTGTGCTAGAAGGACCTGAGCAGTGTGACCTTGCAAGATTTTTCTTGTATTGGTCAAACATTAGTTGATCGTCATTATTTGACTATAGCTCCCCCTATAGGAAAGGTACATTAAATACTTTAAAGTTCATTTTTAAGATTGTAATTTATTTTTCCTTTCCAGATGTCCAGCTTGGCACCTAATTTACATCTGATGAATTAGAGATTCTTCTGGACAGGAACTAGCCCTCAGTCCTGTTTATATGGGAAAAAAGCAGCACCTGATTCTTAAACTATGCCTTAAACCTTAAACTATAGGTGTTCAGTAGCAAAGAGGGAAGTCTCAAAACCAAAGGTGTTATTTTGCATTTACCTTAATGCCATTTAAGCTACATGAGATTTAAAAAGATGTCAGGACAATGTCTTCTCTTCTTAAGGCCGCTTAACCTATAACCAGTTTCTTGGCCGTGTGATCACCACTTAGCTCTGAATCACTTTCTTCAGGTACCCGTGTCTCTCTATGGATTATCATGGGATATGAAGGCAATTAGTCTCCTACCTTAGGTAGTTCAATTAAGTACCCAAGACTAGGAAGGATGAATCAAAGACCCTTGTGTAAACACCTAAAAGCAGAGGTTACTTTAGAAGGCTTGGCTGTAAGATCCTCTGCCATAAACACCTCAAAAATGTTTGAAGGAACAAAGTAAATCCATAATGTAACTTCTCATGGCACAACGTTGTCCTAATTCTCTGTGTACCACAGCTCTATCCTTAAGAACACTGATGTTAGTTCAGGGTTTTTTCTACTTAATTTTGACATTCTGTCCATATAACAGACATCTTCAATCTAATTTTTCAGATGCCGCTAAAGATGGATCAGTTCATAAAGGTCAATAACCTGTGTTTTGAATAAAGTGTTCTGAAAGCCAAAGGCTAAAGCTATCTATGAACTTTGCAATCATAAAAGCTTTCCTTGCAAGAGATCAGAGACAAAATATTTCATTTGCTTTGCTAATGTCCTTTCATTTGAGTCATAATTATATCCAAACTGCAGCTTCTGAGGGCCACACAGAATAATACAAATGCCTTTGTTTCCATGGAATCATGTTCTGTTGTTTCCATTCCCATTGCAGCACTGGTTACATGAATGAGGAATCTGAGTGCGAAGGCATGCAGTATTCTGGGAGTTATAATAAGAAGCTGAAAATCTTTGATGTTTCTTTTTCTTAAGCCTATAGTCTGATTTACTATTCTTCCCCTGCTGCTTTCTTCGACCATATCTTTTCTTGGTCTTTGTGTAAGTTATAGAGCACCTTCCAGATCCGAAATACCAGAGGGATGTTGACATGTAAACACGTTACACAACTAACTTGAGCCATCTCACCTGAAACTGCTGTGCCCCAGAGAAGTCATTGCCCCAAATTAAAAGACCTAGTCAAGTTTGGGTTTCACAAGATACTATACTAACATCTCACTGTGAGTCACTGAAAGGGACAGCGCCTCCATGCCTTATTTTCTAAATTCCTTCAGTCTGAAGTTTAAACCCTCTTTCATTTTTATCTATTCTGTCAGCAGTAAATGGTGATATTCTAGCTTAATAGCTAGGGCTTAATGTAGGCACAACTTAAACAAAAGGGAATTAAATGTGACCTGGGGAAGTCCTTGATGAAAAGTGGAAATGGTGAAGGTTCAGAAACTTTTGCAAAATTTAGACCCTGATCCAGATCCAGAATAATTAGTGGGTTTTGTGTACAATGTGGGGATACAAAGGTTGAAACTTAAATCTTGAGAATAATCCGTGATATAACAGTTGCAGTTGAAATGGCTGTAGAATTGCCTGCTTCAAGGCAATACTGAGAACATCAACTTATAAGCTCTGCCTTAATTTAGTTCTCATAATGCCCTCTCTTAGATGATAGATATCCTGATAAAGAGGAACACAGATTTGATACAAGACAGCTAAAATGCTTCTAAAAAAAGAAAAAAAAGACATTGTGTTCTACTGTATGTAGCAGCAGTAGGAATAGCAGAATGGCATAACTCAAATCAGAGCTGATACACAGTAAGTTATTTTCAAGCAGTACTCAGAAAGTCTTTCAAGTAAAATCAACAGACATTATCACAGACTGGGTAAAATATAACACATTTCTAACATAAAATTATAGTACTGTAAAAAGAAATAGAATAACCAAGACAACCGCAGTAAATCAGTCTGAGAAAATAATTGTAACCAGCTAGACAGTGTTGCCCCAAATCATCTCTCCAATGTTTTAAACAGATATCTTGTGCTTCTTCTCTGATAGTAGTTTGGATTCAGAACTGCTTTTCATCCTAGTCATATTATAAAATACCTCTTGTCATTTGGCTATTACTGATACAGGTCGATTCTCCTGTCCACACTGCAGGAATCGTGAGTATTCTGAGTGTGGAAATCGTGGTGATAACAACTGGAGCCCTGCGCACGGGATGAGAACAGAATATGCAATTGAGATCTGCAGTGCAGATAAGCTTTCTGCACTGCGAACAGAAGATGAGAATTTTACCCACACGTCAAAAACATGCGGTATTCTGAGGCTTCCTTATCCTTAAGTGGCATGAAAACACAGAGAAGAAAGCCTTTCTGATGTCTGATAATGAGAAACATGGTTGACTTTCAGACCTGAAATCATTTAACACATACACGCACACACACATACAAGAGAGCAAGAGAGAGAGAGAGAAATCTTTGAAAAAAATTGGAATGAAACGAGAGAAATTACTTATTACAGTAGACATCAACTAATGGATCAGATTTATTTTGTGTCAATTTGAAATGGCAAGGGGATTTTAATTATTTTCCTTACTAAGCACATCAAAAAATATTCACTAGAAAACACAGCAAATATGTTATAAACTCATTTAAGCCACAGAGCTCATCAACACTGTTTGCAATTATGAAATCATTTGGGGATATGGTATTTTTTTAGAAGGAATTGTTTTGCTCTTAGATGGAAACCACATCATAGTCCTTCAGACATAAATCTTTTATTGTATCTTCAAGAAAAAAAACTGGAAATTGTGCAACAAGGCGCCACTGATAAAATGTAAGTATTCCCTTGGAGTAATCTGGATGAGCTCATCACTTGGGAGAGATAACAGGGTATGTCATGGTTACAAAACACTGCTTTTCCTTCTCAGTTAGTGGCAGAAGAACACAGTGAACGTAGTCCTGTAGCATAACTCTGTACACAAGGTAAAACAAAATACTTAGCTCTTCAAGGCAGAAAATACTTCTGAGCCTTGGCATTAACTTACTTGACTTTACAGTTGGAAATACACCCCATTCAGTGTCAGGTGGACTATTTCCTTTTTTTTCCTTGCGGACAGAATTAGCATCATAGCCAAGGGCTGCACATCAAAGCTAAGCAGAAAGAAAACAATGTATGAGGTAAACTAATGCAATGATTTGACAGAACTTGTTTCAGATGTAACCTGTGATGGTCAGAGACTTCAGATTTTGGAAGACCTCCAAAAAGATTAGTTCTGAGGAGACCTCATTCATCGTTTGTTGTCTCACTTTCATCCACGTGTTCTGTGTACCTTGCCCCATTTGCCAGATTCCATTGCAGGGCTGAGGGATTTTCACCGCTTAAGAGACTCACATAATTTTGGGCGAGCGAGCCACCATCAACACACACTTTTCCCACTAACAAGCAGTGAAACTTCATGGAACTGATTAACACACAACACTTAGTCCTTAATACGGCTTGTGAAACCATGAAGGAATATTTTCTGTGACTCTCCAGATCATATTTTCAAAATCACTGTTGTCTACAATTTCCTCAGTACCTACTCTGCCAAATAAAGGTCTAGAAGAAACCCTGCAAACCCTCTGAAGACAATTAAGGGAGAAGACACAGACCCAGGTTTTGCACTTTTCCTCTGATTCAGATGGGTTCCTGGAGCAGCAGTTCCCAGGGCCACATCCGTCGGCAGCACTGATCACAGACAGAGCACTCACTGGGAAAGATTCAATGAAACAGAACAAAACAGGGGAATTTATTTCACCAGGGTTCGTGCTAACATGCAGGTATATTGTACACAGCATTTATCACTGTGACATTTTCACACTATTTTCAATTTAACATCAAACAAAATTGCAGCACCTTAAGTGCTGTAATGAACATATTACCGATGTGTACAAACCCAGAGGGTGTGCCTTCAGTTTCAAACAGTACTGGAGACAGCAAGGCCATGAATTCAACCCTTTCCTCCTGATGTAAAATAGAACCTACTAGGCACTGCTGTAATAAAAATCTCTGATGAAATGTTACTAAATAATCAATATAAATGTGTGATTCTTGGGCCTAGGCTGGTATTGCCATGTGATTACATCAGTGACTTGCCTAGATGACAGCTTCACTGTCACTCTTTCAGGTTTCTTAGGCACTGAGGTGACAGTCTAGCCTAGTTGGATGGGAGACCTTGTACAATTACAATCTGATACACAGGTATCTTATAGACTATATATAATCTTATAGAATTGTTAACATAATACGTTGACAATAAGTAAAGATTTAATTGACAACAAGAAAAAGGTCAAAGGATAGAAAGAGAGAGGAAAAAAAAAGAAAGAGAAAGCAAATAGAAAAGCTTAGTAAAACCAAATCCCAAAACCAAACCCCATCAACCCATCACTCAAGATGCAAGTTAGACCTGCCTTGAAAGACCAGATACAGTAAAACCGTCAAAATTTGGCATGTTTTCAGAAGTCACATTTAATTCTGGTCCCCATCCTCTTTGTAAAACACACATCCTGCCTTCAAGTGAAGTACAAAGCTACAGCACAAATGAGTTACCAACAGGAGAACTGCACAGTGATAGCAAGAGGGAGGATGCAAAGTTATAGCCCTTTGTCTGTGCTATTCTTCTTCCTGCTGTCCCAAGAAGAATCCAGGCTGACATAAAGATTCTTCCCCCTGTTAAAACAAAATCTTGCTTCAGTTACAAACACAATCAAATTCTGACTAGCAAAAGGTGCACAGCATAGTCACCGCTTCAGAAACTAGGTTCATAGATTTCATTTTCCAAATATTACTGTTCAGTGTTGATATTTATAGTTACCTTGTACTTCTGTTTTCTAGCTGCCTGAAAGTCAAATCTCTACTGATTTAAATCATATGCATACTGCCTGAAACTGCTCACATTCAAAGGATTCCTGATATACAATGGGATTAATAGCTTTAGCCACCTCTGCAAAGTGTGTGAGAGTCTCTGAGGAAGGGTTTTACACAAAACACAGATGTCTGTTAATATTCCTGACTATTTCTGAATGTGTTCAGACAATGCCTAGCTCTTGCAGAACCAACTGATATCTGTGGTTTGGATAGACATGGTGGGTACAGACATTCATCTATAAATTATATACTGTGCTCAACGCATCGAACAATAGCTCTACAGTACAAACACATAGAGGTCTTTAATGTCAAAGGCGACCTAAGCTGGCTGTAGAGCTTAGTCTACACTGTAATGGGGAGGTTCCCTCGCTAGCACCCAAAGCCTGCAAATCTGGCAAGTGCTTTCGCACATCCTGAAGTATACTGGAGCAACATAAAAATTCTGCTGGGCAACTGCCGTTCGTTGCCTGAAGAAAATAATCCTGAGTCACTGACACATGGGTAGAACATTTGTCTGCTGGCAGCCATAGCTCTGCAGGTTAAGACTTAAATAATGTGGAAGAACTGTCTGATGTTACCACCTGTGGATCACAAAGAATCTTAAAACTCGCTGAAAATAATGCATGATGCATTAACAGTAAAAATGTGGGGGTTAAGTTAAAACAGCTTTTGACAACATTCGTCAAGTCTGCATGCTATACTCATGGCACACACTAGGTCTGTTAGCAACTTCAAACCTCTTTTTTTGATTTCCTTTTTTATCACATTGTGTATTATCTGCAGCAAAATTTCAGTAGCCAAGGGCAACTATTTCATGCCAAATATACAATTATGAGATACTGTTTCAGAAAAGAAGAATACAGATACTTAAGGCTGCTGCTGCTTTAAAAGGAACATAATCGTTTTTATGTATGGTAAACATCAGTTTGTTCAATCACAGCTGGTCACATTCAACTGATAGAAGATATGGCAGCTGGAAGTTGCTCCATCCTTTGAAGGGGAATTATTCTTTTTTCTTTTTTTTCTTTAATTTTTTTCATCCTAATGGCAAGGGAAGGTGTACAAAGCCAGTTACTGCCACGTTGACCTTGCCTTTACACATTCACCTGCACCTAGTCGAAATACATAGTCCTCCAGTTACAGACAGGTATTTTTTGCAAGGATTGGGGCCAAATTCATGAAAAAACCTTGGCTTCAAAAAGGAACTTCCAACCTCTCCTTCTGTGATAAGTTACTGAACTATTTTTAAGAAGATCCATGCCATGCATGCTTCAGAGCAGGCTCTGGAGTCCTTCACCTGGTTTACAATTATATTTACTTGCAGAATAAAAATAAGGATAATAAAGAATACAGAGTGAATACACTCTGACCACAGGCTATTTGGGGATCAAGTCTTGGCACACAATTCACACCCTTGAAGGGAGATAAATTTCCAGAAAGCTTGAAACATTTAATATAAGACCTGTAAGAGGCAATAACCATGTACATTCACCTGTCAAGCAGGTAAATTATTCTATTTCAAATGAAGTTTATCACTACTATTATCACCAGATCATGCACTTCTATAAATAAACAACAAACAAAAAACCTTATCAGTGTTTGATAAGGTATGTATGATTGATTTTAAAAGGCAGTTAAAACGAAAACTGATTTAGTCTACTGGATTAAAAACAAACAACAAGACATTAAAAGAATAACAGAACTGATGGATTAAAATGCACAGAGAAAAGACAGCAGTGAATTGCCTGGCATTTTTTAACAGCAAAAACTAGGATTATAAGTATTCTGTTTCCAATCAACAAAAAACTGGCAAAAAAGCAGGAACCCAGACTCCCTCAGATTCATGCTTTATCTGCCAATTAGCATTAACACGCCTGATCTAGGTGTCTCGCCAGCTTGTGGTATCATAAAAAAACAACAAACCTGGAATGTGTTATCACCACAGAATGTTAATTAAGCACTGACTGAAAATTACAGAGTGATGAATTTTAAAATTTGTATATATTTATTGTGGAGATAAAGTTATTAGAGCAGATATAATCTATACTAAATTCTTATTTTAAATTATTTCACTGCCAACAAACTGTGTATTGAAAGTTAACACTAGTAAAATGGTAATACTGGAGCAACATAAAAATTCTGCTGGGCAACTGTCATTCATTGTCTGAAGAAAATAATCCTGAGTCACTGGTACAGCAGATACTTATCCATGTGACATCTCCATTGAAGGATGTAAAGATAAACATGTGTTTATGTGAATACAGGATGCGATCATTTGCTAATGTCAAGCTGGTCTTTCAACCCTGTCACTCAGAGATCACAAGCATATAACATCTAATATCTGCTGACTAATGTTAACATTAGAAATGATAAAATAAGCAACGATTACACCCTAAATTACTCTAATGTGAAATCACAAAGCCGGATTAAAAACAAAAACAAAAAACCCCCACAAATCAACACAACCACAATCCAAAAAACCTAATTTCTTTCACTTCTGAGACAACTGATTTGAAGACTGTTTTGAAAATCCTACTTTCCCCAAAATAACCAAAGGTCTACCTACGCCAAATGTTATTCAGCAGCAACTAAACATTTGTGTACAAACGAGCCAAGGGAAAAATAAAGCCTGCATTATACTATATCCCAAATTTTATTATAAAAATTATCCTTTCCATTTTTCAAATCTATTGCATATCAAATGCTGGGTGGTACTGTTTCAGTTTTATTCCCACTTGCTTCCAGTTGTCCATCATCTCTCAAATGCCTTGCACACCATAAGCCCTCTAAAGAGGAGCCGTCTTGTACTACTTTCTGCATAGTACTTAAAGCAGTGTCTTTTCAGTTAAAACTCTATACAATTCCCGTGTAACTATATCACTGTGAATACACAGGTGTGATTTAGAAAAGTTGTTGAAAATCTTCTCCACTGTGTTGGTGTGAAGCATGTGCTCCTCATTTCTCATTGCCATCTATTCTATGAATATAAATTTGGAGGAATAGAAGAATTTCCTCTTGAAGCTGACGTTGCAGAATATTTTCCAGTTCCCTGGTGAGACGAAGCCAAGGTTCTTTGACACTATTCACTTTAAAAAGGAAAAGACATCCATCTGGGGACAGGCAACAGCAACACGACTGAGGCACTTGCAGGACAGATCCAAGTCACCAATCTATCTGAAGCAAAACCAATTTTGTCAGAAACTCTGCATTGCTGCAAACTGTTACTGCATTGGTAAGGTGAATTTTTCTTACATATAAGCATAACAGGAACATATTTTGCTAGCAGAGTCCTAACCAATTCTATTTAAGGGAAGAAGTGAAAAGAAACTGTAATATTTAAATATGTTATACAGACAGCATATTCAAAAGATAACTTCAACAAGTACCCTTCAGGTCAGAGTTAATAAGCTGGAAAATGAAGTTTATTTCATGCCCATAGCAGCTGGAAATATTTGCCTGCTTCGCCCTCATCATTACTGAATCTAGTGGCAATGTCAAAGAAAACAAAAAACAGCAATGAAAATGCTCAATGGAGGAGCAGAAACAAAAAACCCCCAAACAAACTATATATTCAGTGTGGTGTAAATCTGCAGGTGTTACAGGTACAAGAGGATCCTCTGTAATATGTTGGAAAAAAAATATCACCTGCAAAATTGAGACTGGGAAAAAAACAGTAGAGATGAAGCAAGAAAGGGCAGATAAGCGTTATTTCTTATGCCACCCTTTTTTTCTAGAGTTTTCTTGTTCACCTTTGTTTTGCTTCTATGGAAGAAAATAAGGTGGACGATGTTGACCATCAGTTTGTAGAAGCAGGTGCTGGTTGACCTGATTATTACATGAGAGGCAACTTAGCACTTCAGCTGCAGACAAGAAGGTGGCAGATCAAAACAGTTTGTCTGTGTCTGAGCAGTATCCAGTAACTCTAGGGCTTGTTAGACTCCACGCAGTGAGGAGAAAGAAGTGTGGTAGCACTGCAAGCAAAGCAGATGGAGCAGCATGCTGTTCTTTTCTTGTTTCTTCGCGTCTTCAGCTGTGGATTGATTTGCTTGCAGGATGAGCCTGCTCAGCTCAGGGAGGTGGGAGTAAAGCAGATCTCTCAGAAGTGCTGTGGCTCTGACCTGCTGCTCAGGGCTGCCTTGTGACACCAAACAGCTTTCAACCCCCTTCACTTCAAGTGCTTTACTTGAGGAGCTCAAGTGAGAAACTGTTGCTCTCTCTGCAGAAGGACGTTCACTTTCAGTACAGACTTGCAAGCACTTTCATTAAGCGCCTAAAGTTAGACAGGGTGGGTCTGGGCTCTTAGTTAAAGAAAGAATGGTTATCAGCGGTGATCTGGAACTGTGGCTTTTCTTTGCCTTTGCCACATCAAAGGTGTATCCCTCCATCAAGGAAAGTAATGCCAAAAAAGACATCCTGACAGAAGAAAGGCCTCATATAACTGAACCCCAGGTCTGGGGTTATGGTTCCATCTTAGGTGCTGAAAAGTAAAAATTGCTCATTGATTTCTTTCTTCTGGTATTCTTCTTTCTTCCTTACCTAACATAAGCAATTTGCATTGAAGAAGATCCACATGGGAAATACCTCCATGAGTGTGAAGCCAGCCTATCCTACTAGCCTTGAGGGCACACTGCTGAGGGCGCTTTTGTTGAGCCATGAAGCCTGTGGTACTAGTAACTTTATTCTACTAGTTGTTCCCCAGCTGTGAGCACCCACGCTATATCCCACAGGTTTTTTGAGTGCTATAAAAATATCCCATAACAATAAACCCAAAGTCCAAATTTTTCCTAACAATTTGTTCAAGACCGTTATGAATTTTTACAACAAAGCTGCAGAGATTAAACAAATTAATAACTGCTTAGCATTCTTGTGACTGCAGCCAGTAAGTCTATTTCATCACTATGGTGTTACAGAATCAAATATCGTCTACAGTATTTGTAGCTGCCAGAAATAAACAGAGGATGGAAATGATACACTGCATCTGTAAGACTAATGCCTTAGTTGTTTGTGGGAAGACAGGCCCAGCAGGATGTGCTGATAAAGACGGATATACCTACGTGTATCAATAATTGGACCTTGACCGGCATTTCCTCCAATATTCTGTATAGCCATTTCTTACATATTATACTTCTTCTAATACTTCAGAAAATGTGTTGGACAGTTTTGTTCATCCTGAATATAAAATTTAGCAATTAAAACTTAGAGAGCAACCCAAGGATAAGTAAACCAAAAGCAATATTAAACTGCAAACCAAAAAGAATATTTGACAGATCACATTACTTTATTCCATATTTAATGCAATAAAAGTCTCATTTTTTGTACCTCTGAAGTTGTCACAATTTCAGCTATGCAAGAGTCATTGATATTATCAATTGCATCTAATCTGGCCTTTCTAATGCACAAATAAAAGTAAATCATATGCTGCTTGTCATAAAGCTTACACACACACTTTCCTTCCTTCGTATCTATTTATAAATATACTTACACACACATTTCTAGGGACAGTATGGCAGGTGCAGAGCTGTAACAACCCCACCCTGCACTTTCTCATCCTCACGTTGCCCGCATTGCAAACAAGAGTTTAAGTTAAATGCATACAAGTTAGTTTGTTTTCATAATCTCATCCCGGCTCTCCCTGTCATCAGCATATGCCTTTCTTCTGCTTATGCATTCTGTCTTCATAAACCAGTACACACAAATCAACTGTGGAAGTAAAACTTTACATTTTTAAAGCAAAACAAATTTATGCCAGGCATTAGTAGGTAAATTATAGTAGATAGGTACATTTCTTCATCAAATGTGTTTTTTAAAAAAGCATAATGGACATAATTGACTTCAGAGGGGAAAAAAAGAAGCACTAACGATAGTATTAAGAAGCCTCTGCTTCTTATTCTTGGCTGTTTCTAACCACAGATTACATCTTTCTCCTACATTCCTCTTCTCCAACAGGAAAGGGACTTGCAAAAGAGTGGTAGGACATGGCAGGTAGAGGGTTAATGGGTTCAACCTGAAAGTAATGAAAATCTTGGTAACGAAACAAAAAATTAAATAATGAGGCAAAAAATAGGTTGTTCTTTCTTAATTTTTTTTTTCTAGAGGGAAAATGTGCCTCAAGAATTAGATAAACTGCAGCTGCTGTGAATTCAGCTGGAAAGCAATAACTAAATGAGAGGTTTCACTCCGTCCCAAAAAGGTAGCAGGAACTATTCCAGGACACACAAGTGGCAGTCGCCTAAACCTTCTGCCTTACAGGTTAATAATTTATAACCTCCTGGTTTTAGCTACTTTTGGAAAACACTGGATTTAAATACAATTTTTTTTCCAGTATTCCACAGAACGAACCGCCCAGTGCTATTCTTGGTCTTGTTCAGCATCTGAGGCCAGAGACGTACTGCAGCCTTCTGCCAGCACTGAGACAATGCTGGTTATGGGTGTGAAAAGCTGGGATCCTTGTCTGGCACTACTGTGCCAGCAGCAGCCCTGACAAAACAGCACTTTTATTGGAATACCTTATGTCTCTTGCAAGCAGTAATTTTACTGTAATGATACAGGGTTTGCTGGGAGACACTGAGTTCTTTGTTGGTTTCACATCTCAGTGCTGCTCACACAGCCACGGCCTTCAGAGGAAAACACAGCAGCAACGTTAATCGGGACATTCCTCTCCCCTGTGGGCTCATTTTGAATGCTCCTTTCCTGGTGGAGATGATGCTCTATGTGAAATATATGAGTAAAGTTTTAATTCCTGTGGTTATTGAAGATATTACATAACCTTTCACAAGATGAAACATGCTCCTTCTCCTGATCAAATTCAGGGATATATAATAGAACATTCTTTCGGCTGAATAAAATGTACACCCCTTCCTGCCCACTGTTAAATGAAGCTGGTTTCCTCCTAATGATGATGGACTCAAACCCGTACAAAATTTCACATCTCCAGCCATTCTTCAGGATGAAAAATATGTATTCATAATTGTGAATCTCTCAAGTATGGTGAACTGTCTACTAATGTGAATCTATTTTGCCTACTTCCGTGAATAAATCTTTCAGTATTGAGATATTTGGGGCAGAGGGAGTTACTTTTCTTAATTAAGTCATTTAGGCTATATATAAATCTGTAGCTATCTGTAAAAACATGTCATTATATTCACAAAGAACAAACAGAAATCATGACAAGCCAATTACTGTATTTACCAGCAAGGCACAAGGGCAATATAAACTGCAGAAAAGCCTCTCAAAGGCTACCATGGTGTGGCTCTACCAAACCGTACACGCTGGTCCCCAGAGAATTACACTGAGAGATAAAAGCGTTTTGTAAGAAATCAGCACGCTTAGAGCTGGGGACAGTTAGGAGCAGAGTCTCCAGTGCTTTCTCTACTACTCCATGACAGTTCTGCCATTTTCTGTAGCCATTTCCTTCGCAATTCTTCTGACTCTTTAGCACCCCTGCTGAAGGTTCCCACACCAAATATAGCTTCCAGGGGTGATTCACTGCTATATCCCTTTACTGAAGTTATGCGTCAATGACAACTGATACCATAATAATTGTCTTCATTTTAAATCCATTAAAAATCCTCTTGATCCAGTATTATTTCCAGTTTATTGCACAAATTGTAGGACTTGAGCAGAAACAACAACAACAATAAAAATAACTTCTGCTTGAATGAAATGCCTCAATTTGCCATTTCCCAAGCAGCCGAGCCCTCCATGCACTCTTCCCTTGGTAAGTCATGTTTCTCCCAGCAAACAAAATCTGAGTCTGTTTAGAATTATTTTTGACTAGCGATGATAAGTGATTATTATGGTGTAGCACTTAAATCTAAAACAAGCACTGGCTTACATTGTATGTACATCTATACAAGGACTGCATATAAAATACCCATTAAAATGGGGCTTTAATTAGCCTATGCTGTCTGCCAGAATATTTAAACTGAAAAACAAGGCCAAATACTTCAGTTTCCCTTGCAAATATCTTAAACAGCTTACTTCAATGGGTTTGCTTCCCTGGGGAAGAGGAAAGGAGCACAGCTATAGGGGATAATGGTTGAACAACCTCATTACACGTTGAACAACCTCAACAGACAATTCACCTCTTCTGTAAGACTTGATGGAAAAGGTCAACCATGAAAGCAGAGAGGAGTGAAAATTAATTGGGGTAAAATAAAGCTCGCAGAGATCCTCAACCATAGGGGAAAGCCATCATTAAACAAATGCAGACTGTTATCATACAAGCCCAGGTTTTGTAGCCTCTGTCACACCAGACTCGAATCCTGAAGCAAGGAGATCCCTTTGGTTCTTTATCTTGGCTGCTCCCCGCCTCTGCAGCAGTCTGGGGTTGACAGTGGCACCTTGAAAAGAGTGACAACTTTATTTGGCTTATTGTTAAAGTAAACAAATAATCCAGACTGAAGAATGAACCTCATATGTATATATATGGAAAGGGCTGAGCACAAACTGGAGTTTTTACCACTGAGAATGATTTTGGTAAACATGAGTTTAAACTGGATCAAACAACTAAGAAGTGGAGTTCACAGGCTTGGTTGCAAGGGAGCGGTAAAAGAATAGCAAGTAGAGTTTTGTAGTCCCTGTCACAAGGTTTAAGAGCTGTGAGGGAAGAGGAGGACACAGAGAATGGATTTTGGGAATGTATGACATTGATGGATGACATTGTCCTACTACAGCATTTGCCAGAGCAAACCTGTACTCCTGCTCTCAGCTGAGGGTAAAACTCAAAGAAAACAGCAAAGCACCTAAAATGCAACTTATGCAGAATTTAGATGCCTATGTAGAGGACAGTGAGCCAAAAAAAACCTTCACCTAACTTGTTTAGGCACCTGAGAGGCTGTAGGCACTGAAGATTTGCTTTAAATCACTAAGCTCTGCTACTGTGTACACCCAGAGGCAGCATCGCCTTGGCTGAGTTGCCTAGAATCGATGGAGAGTCAGTGTCCCTTAATTGTCGGTGCTGTCCTACAGCAACCTTCACCAAAAGCTCAGCCCCTGCTGCCTGCTCCCATACCCTCTGATGCTGGGATCCACCCATGAAAGTGGGACTGTGGTGCTGGCCTTACTGCCCAGCTGGCAGGACCCCAACGCCCCGGCCCCAGGAGCAGCTGCGTTAGGGAGGAGCTGGAGCGGGTGCTCCTGCTGCAGCACGGGTCTACCCGTAAACTTAGTGTTTCTGATGTCCACCCAGAAACTTTGTATTTCAGACATGGGGACAGGAGAAGTCAAAAAGGAAGTCTGATCCTGCTGCATAATTGCAAGGTCCATCAGCTGAGAAGGGGAGACTCTTACATCTCTGCCTACTCTCTTAGTTCTGGAAAAGTACTGCATGAAAAAGAAGAAAAAATTAAACTGGGTACTTCCATATCCTTCTGTTTCCTGATTCTTACCATATACAGAAGCGAGATCTTCCTCTACTCTTTGTCTGTGGACTTGGGATGTTTTTATTAAAGCGGTCAAAACTGCAATGCCTTTTTCCTGAATTCAGCAGAGCAGCACAGTCTAGGAGCACACCTCATAGGATGCCCCTTGGGGGAGCAAGGCAGAGGAGCACCTACTTTGTGAGTTATAAATGGCCCCAGGCAGAGAAGCAGTTACCTGCGTGTTTAACTGAGCCAAGAGGAAGGGACCTCAGGGCAAAAGCTGCAAAAGAAATTAAAGAAGCTAAAGAAGTTTTCTGCCGCAACTTAAAGAATCTCCAGTTCCTCAGAAAGGTGAATAGGTTAGGTGGGCTGCTCTGAGTGGGAAGTCACTCGCAGTGAGGTGTAAGCCCCTGCGTAAGTGCCAAATTTTGCCTGACCTCAATGACCACAAGTCAGAGCCTTTTGGACCTAGTTGTCTAAGGCCCGTTTCTTAAGATACAGACTTCTGAGGCAAGTGGAAATTTTCTAGCATCTTAAAGACATGACAGAGCCTGTTACTTCTCAGACCATTATGCTTTGGAAAATGTGAAGCAAGAAAAGCAAAGAAAGTTAAAGAAATTATCCAAGAAATGAAAAAAAAAGAATTCCGTACAGTCAAACACATCCTGGCTCCACTACTCAGCTCCCACCTCATCCAGTGAGAAAGGAGATGCATAGGGCCAAGCAATATGAAAATACAGGGGAAACTATCTTTTTTCTCCTGACGATTCTTTAATTATTATTAGAGACAGAAAATCTGCCTTACTTCCTCTACCAGCTCCAAAAGCTGACAGCTTAGGAAGCTCTTCTTCCTTATTGCATTAGGCAGGGTGACCACGTTGACTGACTCGTTTTCTCTGTCCAAAACTGCAGCTGCTGCCTGGTTTGTGCATTAGGCATCAGAGAAGCCCCAATTTTCCCTGTCAGCATCACAACAGAGGGTAGACTGCTCCTTGCCAGCTGGTGCAGTGACACTCTGCTGCTGGCAAACCACAAAAAAGGTTTCATGTAAAAAAAAAACCCCAAAACAAAACCAAACCCCTTAGCTCTGAGTCTTTGCTGAATGCAGGCTCTGCAGACCTGCGTGGGGAACAGTGCTGGCAGCATGCAATGGGAGGCATCTGCAACACAGCAGAGGGACTGACTCAGTTTTAGCACCATTTACTAGTACCTTATCTGTTATTTATTTACATACAAACATACTTCTGCTGAAGTGTCTGGTAAGAGTAGTTACCATAGAAATATGTAGTCAGGGTGGAAAAGACTACACCCTCAAGTGGGCTGAACATGGCTGTTCAATTTTAAGGAATTGGCTATGCATGAAGTTATGGGAAAATGTACCTCACTGTTGGCTCAACTTGCGCTATGACTGAAGCTTTTATTGACACAGTCTAAGTTCAGATACATTACTGAGTTTCCACACAGGTCACTCCCTTGATCAGCTAATTGATTTTAGCTCTGCCTTTGGGTAATTATTTCTGAGAAAGCAGGGATATAGGGCAGGATCAGGGTGCAGGCATGGCAGAGAAGGCAACTATCTAGGGCCACCACTTGCTCAGTGGCTCTGCTCCTCCACCAAACTGCGCCTCAGTGCTACCTGCATGGTCTTCCTGCCCTAGAAGGAGGGAGCTGGCCACTTCTCTTACTCTCCTTCTCCCAGCTGGCAATGTTCCTCACTTTCCCAAGACAGCAAAACTCCTTTTCTTTTCCTCCAGCTTCTGTCAGGGATAAAAGAAAGGGAAAAATTGTAGCTCATGGGGCAGTGGCCAAGCTGGGGTCGAAGAGTGCAAACAAAGAGAAGGCACCTGTGCCCCAGGTTTCCTCTTCGGACACAATCTGCCATTGAGTTGGAGCCACCACTCCATTGCTGTGGGCCACAAGGTCCCAGGGGATGGGTTACAGCCTCTCTCTGCAAACAGGACCACATCAGCTCGGATGCAGGGCGATCAGGGCGTTAGTGTAGGAGGGGAAGTATTATCCTAATTTGACTTTCATAATTTAACATCACCCCTAATCCCACTGCCCTTTCTCAGCGCCTCAGGTCCCCACTAGGTGCTTCACCTCCCACACCACTCATTTGGTTTTGCAGAATTTATATTCTTGAGGTACAAAATTGAGTTATGCCTTTGAGCTGACTTTGGTGTAGGACTTCCAAAATCTCACCAGGCAAAAAAACACCCTCTTTTCTTCCTCTCTTTTTGAATCTTATAAATCATCCTGTGACTTGTTATACGATAATGACAGTGCCTACAGTAGAGGAAGGGACTGTTTGAGTCCATAAATGATGGCTGTAGTTATCAAATATTTTCATTTCCCTTTCGTGTTTAAGCATCTGTGAAAACCATTTATTGCCTCGTATATCCTTCTTAATATCTTATCCTCTAATTGTTCTTTATAGAGTGAAAACAAATGGCTGAAAATACTCCATTTGTCGTAATATATACATTTATTGGAGCAGTATGTACATTATGATCCATTTTATTTCAATACTATCAGTACAAGCTATGTAGACCTCATTTTGTAATCAAGCTGTACCATCCTAAAACATGTCGATCATGCACTATCATCACAACTAACCCCAATGTCCAATCCAATGGCCAAGCACATGGTTCACCACCCTCTCTGTGGAAAAAATAATGAAAATAACGGCTGATTTTGGGGGGGCCCTTTACCTTAAGACATTGGTTCCTGTTCTGAGTTTTTCCATTAAATGAAACGGACTGCTAGGACCTGTTACTTTCTTTCTATGAAAGCATTATGCTATTCTTTAATCTACTTCTTCAAACCACTGTGTTATAGTAGGTGTTCGTTATACACTGTGGGAAGTCTTGCATCCTATTCCTCTTCTCAGTTTTCCAGTGACCAGCCAGTTTCCCATTTTCTCTCTGGGAGGCCATCCAGCAGGCTGTTATCTCCCTTTGCTCAAGGACTACTCAAACAAACTTTTCTGGGCAAAGCATTCCATGTATCTCCCATTCTTCAGCAATCAGAAATTAACTGAGACAAAACTAACCAATTTTTTAAAATTAAATTTGAAATCAGAATACATGGCTATTACATGGATTTTGATGTGTGGCCCAACTTAATTGATTGCCAGTTACCTCAAGCTGATTAACATGCTTATAAATGAAAGTCTGAAGAGTCCACAAGTGCTTGTTCCATGAGGCAAACACTTGTGAGCTACCTCAGTGCACAACCCAAGGTAAACCACAGATGTCTAACTGCTGCAACACATCTTCTTGGAATGTTTAGATTAGCCTTTACAATTGCAAATGTCTTCACAAACTCTACCAGCTAATTGGCAAACAACTAATAAATGCAAGTTATAACAGGAGAGCAAATTCTAGTCTAGACTTATCTGTAGTGAGAGTCTGAGGTCAGATTGTTTTCAAGTTTTGAATAAGCTCAGAAGAGTTTCTCTATTGCTTGACATCAAAAAACATGTGTGTGTTGGTTTGGGGTTTGGCTGGTTGGTTTGGGTTGGGGTTTTTTTATTATTATTATTTAAGAAAAAAACAGATAAATGGGAAAATGTACCAGGAAGCTCACAGCCTGTGCTTGCTGTCTGGGCTCCCAGGAGTTTCATTCTCAATAACCTGAGTAGTCTTTTGAATGCAGCATGTTAAGGATGAAGTGAAGGGTCATCCCTACCGTTTCCTGGCTAGAAAGAATAGGACCAAGCTAAGGCTGCATCAAAGGGGAAGCAACTGAGAACGTGGACTGTCCTAATATTAACAGGGGGAAGAGTATTTTTTGACAGGCAGCCAGACATGAGCTGGAACCACTGTAAGAAGACCTGGCTCTGTCTTATAGCAAAACAAGGTACTGGAGGAAATAGAGAGGATGACTCAGGAGTGCAGCGCTAACAGAAAGGCCTCAGCAAGGTTCAGTGGGAGGAGAGACTGGACTTGCTGATTATCCCAAAAGGAGCCAAAAAAGAAAGGTGATACTAATAAGTTAAAAGGACATTACAATATACCAGGTAATGTACCAGAATCTTTGAAGGTGTTCAGTATCTAGGAGACTATGTTTCCAGTCTAGTTTTTGTTATTTTGTTTTTTATAAATGTTTCTTAATTCGTACATGATTTGATCTATTGATAACCATAGTGCTAAGAATTCCTGACTCTGTGAAAGAGCTGAATAAGCACAGTGGGCAGGAAATTAACACTATTATCTTTTCAGGTGCATTTTACAGCAGAATTGCAATCTGTTAGAGATAGAGATAGAAGTGGAGATATAGATAGATACATATTGGAAAAACAAGAGTGCTGTACACACAACACAGCTCATTAAAGGTGCTCTCTCAACCACTCCCTCTGTTTTACCCATTGCTCTCTGCACAAGTCTACTCCAGCTCCAGCCCCACCACTGTCATACGGATGTGACTCATCAGCAGTATAAAATCAGCACATCAGGCCAACTGCTCTCTTACAAGCTACCAAGGTCTCTGTTCACCTGGCAGCTCCCATCCAGCATCTCCTTGCTCTGAACCATCTCCCACCTCACCAGCTCTCTGGCTGGAGAAACCTTGCAGGTACACACGCCTGGCCAGTCCCCACCACTTTGGGGAATAGGAGTCCTTTAAGCCCAGGAGCGCAGGGATATATGTGCATCCAGTCCAACTGTTAGATATCCACCTAGCCAAGAAGAGTTCTGGAGGTGTGTGGTGAGTTGACCCTGTCTGGACACCAGGTCTGCACCAAGCCACTCTATCACCCCCCTCCTCAGCAGTACAGGAGAGAGAAAATATAACACAAAGCTCCGGAGATCAAGATAAGGACAGGGAGAGATCACTAACCAATTACTGTCACAACCAAAACAGATTCAACTTGGGGAAATTAGTTTAATTTATCACCAAAATCCAAGCAGGATAATTAGAAAATAAAAACTGAATCTTAAAACATCTTCCTCCCACCCATCCCTTCTTCCCAGGCTCAGCTTCACTCCTGATTTTCTCTACTTCCTCCCCACCAGCGGCACAGGGGGTGGAAAATGGGGATTGTAATTGTGGTCAGTTCAACACATGCTGTTTCTACTGCTCCTTCCTCCTCAGGGGAAGGACTCCTCACACTTCCCCTGCTCCAGCATGGGCTTCCCATGGGTTCACAGCCTCCTTTGGGGACATTCACCTGATCCAGTGTGGGGTCCTCCAAACGATGCAGTGGGATATGTGTGCCACTATTAACCTCCATGGGCCGCAGAGGACAGCCTGCCTCACCACAGTCTCCTCCACAGGCTGCAGGAGAATCTCTGCTCCAGTGCCTGGGGCACCTCCTCCCACCTTCTTCACTGACCTTAGTCTCTGCAGAGCGATTTCTCTCATGTATTTTCATTATCCCTCCTCCAGCTGCAATTGCTGCTGTGCAATAAACTTTTTGCCCTTAAATATGTTATCACAGAGGTGCTACCACTGTCACTGATGAACTTGGCCTTGGCCAGGGGCGGGTCCATCTTTGAGCTGGCTGGCATTGGCTCTTGTGGACGTAGGGGAAGCTCCTAGCAACTTCTCACAGAAGCCACTCTTGTAGCCCCCCTAATTCTCCTATCTTCCCTAATTCTCCTGATCATTCTCTGAAGAGCAGGTCAGCTCTTTCTACAGGAGATAACACTTGAACAGCATTGTCAGACATATTCTCATCTCAGCACATACTCAAAGGGAACATAGCTCACTTGTGGAGTTATGGTTAGTTCACTTGTTTTGGCTCAGACTTTTGAATGTGATTGATACATAACTTTTTCTTCCTTACCACGTTCCTCTGTCCTCTCTGACATTTCTACAACTGATTACTCATATGTATGTATAAGCCAGATAGTTTACCAAAAATGCTTGTCATCATCCATGTTGAACAATATAATGTCACATTATGACAAACATTAGCTCTCTGACTAAAGTTACTTTGCACTGGTTGAGTATTCTTGTAAGTGTACACGAGACAATACTTAAGTGACTAAAATAGTACTTTACTGGTGCCGTTCTTTTAGCAGGGTGTCTTAATAGGATAAGAGGGTTCTGACATTTTGTCCCATTTTATATTTCATTTGTCTCATATAATTTGTGCTTGCAATTCCAAACACCTTGTACACAAATCAAATCTGGTAATAGCTCGGTCCGTGGGGATGGATTTCTCCTATATCGAGGCTGGGATATTATTAGCTAAGTTTCTGAACGTCATTGCTAACAAGACAGAGCAAGTATTTGCTTGGTGCGTCAAAACAGAGATCCCATCTCTCATTCCTCGTTCTTTCCTTTGATAATAGTCCCAGCCTTCAAGCTTCCACAGTTTATAATATCTGAATCATTTCAGGCCTCAGATTTATGTTCATTTAACACTGAATATTTTCTCCCTTATGAAATGCTCCAGATTTCAACTCCTCCAGTCCCACTGGGATATGATGTGCATCTCACAAGGGTTTCTGAGTTAATGCAGAACATCGTCAACAGTAAGGACAGGAGCCATGGCATTCTAAGATCTCCACTGCCAGCCAGATTTCCATGGTTTTCCTCATATTAAAGGATTGTATTCCAAATTCCCCATTTGTAAACTATATCCTTTTCTTTCCTGTTTAAAAGACAAGTATAATGGCACTGCCTTGTGTGATGTAGCCCTCATCAGAAAGAATATAACATAATCTGAATATGATCTCTAGTCCTGATGTGAGCCGATGTAAGGCATGTATTCAGCCAGCATTTCAATTGCAGCTTTCATTACTCTAGCTTTTCAGTGTCTCACATCCTTTCATAACCTCACTTCATATCTCTGAAGAGCAGAACTATTTTTATACCTCATTTGCACCAACACACAAAAGCACATACAGACCAGGAAGCCACACACAGCAAAATGAATGAGGTGCTGTGATTTGTAATGGTATTAAACTGGCCAGAACAGGTAACAAGGGCAGTTTCCTTACAGGCTTAATATCCAGAGAACAGGCTCTCCGGAACCATTGGACGTTACCCTGGGCATTAGGTTACTCTGTAGCATTTTTACTACTGTCTCTAAGGTAGCACAGTGGCAGAAGAACAGTTGTGGTTATGACACTTCCCTATGACTGTGTAGGTCATGGATGTTTCAAAATATGTTAAACATTGCTTGCTGTATTCTTTTTGCATGACCTAATTGAGTTCTATGTCTACATCTCATTGTCAAGACAGCTGGAATCAGGTGCTTGGTCCTTAAAAGTCTACAGTTATGTGCAGTATGGACAACCCAAGCAAGACACCCTGGAGCAAGTAGATATCCCACATGGTAAGCCTACATGGTACAACTCATCAGGTCGACTAATCAATCATTCCAGACATAGCCAAAGCATTCTGTTTAGGTGCTGAACATGAACTGAAGCCCTCCTAACTCCCTGCAGGCTTCATTAGTTGTTTAACACCAGCACCTGGACCCCAGACCAGTTGGCCTGAAGCAGCTCGAAGACCTGCATTCTGTACTTTCCCAATCAAGAGTAGACAGTGCCAGTGTTCCCACATGCCGACTCTTCCCGAGCACTGCCAGTACAACACAGGGCACTTCAGAAATAGGTAAACTAGATGTGCTCTCAGAAGTAGAACATATTAATTTGCAAGACTATTAGTGGTACTGGTATGCCCTACGTTCCTCCACTCACCAATGTCTAATGCCAGAAAAATATTCAAAGGACTCCACACTTCCTAAACTATGCAGACTTCCAGTTCTCTTGTTATTGTATGGAGCAATACTACGTTCCTGAAAAAAATGGGAATTGAAGTTAATGATGCAATCTAGTTAATATTTACAGGTGTCAAATCCCAGCATTTGAGATATACTCTAGAATATACACCAGCCCTCCAGTTGCTGATCCAGAAAGAAGACTATGGGTCTTCTGTGGGACTCAGACGTGACAGCTTCACATGCATAGCTTGGATACCCTGGAGTCTTTCAAAGAGCATTACATTTAGACAGCTGAATCACCCTCCAGATGACCATGGCCAAGAAGGGAAAATGTGTGTAGCCATTCCAAGTCTCAGATTGATGCTCTTTTGGCTGGATCAGACCTCCCCAAAGGCCTGAGTGTACCACCTCCCAAGCCTCTTAGCTCTCTGGATGATTCATGTTGGACCATGAGACTGGGAATGAACAACAGTTCATGTGATGGAAACACTTTTGTATGTGCAGTCATGGGCATGTCCTCACACGTATGCACTCACGAGTTGGGGGAGCGGCTGTGACGGAAGATGATGACTTCTCTGCAAAGACCCAGGGAGTTTTACCCTGATTGTGGATGCAATGTCATGGTTCCTCTCCTCTTCCCTGGCACCTCCCACACAAGAAGTTGGTCAGCAGATGAGGCCAACCTGCTCCACCTGCACTAGTCACAACCTGGGAAGGTGAGCCTGACATTGTGGTGAGTGTATGAGAGACATCAGACAGAGCAAGAGTGAGTCTCCAGTGTGATAGATAGGTCTGATCTCACCTATCTTACATGTTCTCACAGGCTCAGCTTCTTCTGAGCAGCTTCTTAAACACGCAGAATCTGAGGTTAAAGGTGCAATTCACTAGCAGAAATGGCATTGTATACCCAAACCTTTTGATTACTTTCCTACTCATAGAAAAAAAAAATTACTTTCAGAATTGCCTATTAGTTGCAAGTCAAACATAGTTCAGTCCTGAGCCCAGAGAACTCAATGCATTCTTGCCCAGCAAGAACCTGAGAGGCCCTTCCTTTCTAAAACTGATTATTTAATTCTCGAACTGAAGGTTGGTATGGCAACATGGTAACAGGAACGGCAGTTGCTGTGCGTGTCCCTCTTTCCCCTAAAACTGATTATTTAATTCTCGAACTGAAGGTTGGTATGGCAACATGGTAACAGGAACGGCAGTTGCTGTGCGTGTCCCTATTTCCCTTGCCATGCTGTTAATTTCAGTAGGCATTATGAAAAAGCTCCATAAAAGAAAAAGAGAGGCTATTATGATACAAATATTTTCCCTTTGTGGCTGTCCATCACTCTCCTCCTCTTCGTACTGCAGGACTGAGAAGAATTTATACTTTGTATTTACATAGTGATACTGTTTGTCACTATCACTTACGAAAATATAAATTGACTGTGCTGATTCATACTGTGCATTTTAGTGGTAACACGGTAATAGAAGTTGCTAGATTGTCAAGCTGTCTTTGAGAAGAAATTGTCACTTTGGCTGATTGCTTAGACACTAAAACAAGTATGTTTGAAAGCTGTCATGCCAACACGGAAGAGGAGCCTGGCATCCATAAATGGTACTTACATTTGATACAATTAATTTCAGCTACAGCACCTCCCTGCCTGGGGGATCTATCTCATTAACACTGACTCTTACTTTCTCCACCAAATGAATGAATATTCGTTCTTTAAAGGTGAAATTCACATTACCCTAAGCAAAGACTAAGGAAACAGATTTCCAGAAGACAAAAGGGATGAAATTTTCTTTTCTTTCCTCCTTGCTTCTGACCACAACCTGGTTTTAAAATTCTTTAGCTTCTGTGCATTACTGCACTGGTGATCACTTCACAGAAGGAAAATTAGGGAGGTTTTTTAGTATTTTACAATACTTATCCATACTTGACAGACTTTTGCACCTCAAGAAATTAGTGATAGGAAAGTCATCTTCTCTACACTCCTGTGAATTAAAAGCTTAATACAGAGTAGACGTGACTTGTCATATTTAATGGGAGCTGTGAGGGTATAGCAGACCACACACAGTATGGACTGGGAAGGACAAAGAGGTTGTGCTTTTCCCCCAGGCATTTCCCCAAGAACTTAGCTTAAAGCATACGAAGAAGCCAAATGTGAAGCTTTTATTTCCCTTGAACACTCTCCCCCAGTAAATGTGCACCATTCTGAAGTACTGCTAATCAAAAGTTTGGGGGTGAAACAAAGTTTTGCCAAAAATTGTGATTTGCAGAACCCAGATGATCTCAAAGATTCAGAAGATCAAAGGCAGTCTTGAGACCACCTGAGAGCCAGCACGTCCAAAAGGCAGACCCAGACCTCCATCAGACAAGCAATACCAACTCTGGGAACCCATGACTGTAAGACCTATGTTCTGAGGCAACCAACCATGCCAGGCTTTCCAATTCCATAGAGTTGTAAAAACCCTCATAAGACCAGTTCTAGCTTACTCCCACAGGGCATCCACAAAAGCAAGATGTAGATCCTGAATGCCCTGATGCATGTTCTTGGGGACTGCTACTCCAGGATAGTTACGCTGTGTTGGTAGCAGAAACTCTGTTTTTTCCAGTGCTTATATGGTAAGGATTGGTGTGGAGCAGAGCCTAGAAATGTCAGGCCCCTGCAAGGATTCACCTTTTAGATGATCTTGCAAGAGACACTGGAGTGCGTCTGCTGAGTATTTGGACCTCAGAAACTACCCAACACACATCCCTGACAGACCCCTATGATTAAATCAGTTCCTGTTGTGGGACTGGCCTGCAGACAAAGACTCTGATGCTTCCAGGACGGGGAGCTGTGACGCCAGAGTCACCAGCTGGGGCTCCCAGGCTTGAAGCTGCTGAATCAAGAGCATGCTGAGTTATGTTCTTCCTCAGCCCACTGCCACATGCAAATATCTCAGCCTGCAAAGCTCTTTCTGGTGCAGGTCAGGGATCACACCACGCAGTCAGCATACATAACGCACACACAGCCCAGGGAGCTAAGTCAGTGCATAATGAGTTCAATTCACACATATACAAGGGACACAATCAGTAGCCTTTTGAAAACAACAGGCTAATTACTCTGAAGGAATAGAGGAGATTATCGAACAGGAAAGGAACTAAGAAAGAAACACAGTACGTACAAAATTAAACCGCAGTTCTAAATAATAGTCAATAATCTGAACCTCTTCCTAAAATAAATATTTCCAGCTCTTGCAGAGACTAATAACACACTGGGTATCTTTCCAAGTTTTTGGGAATTTCCAGTGCCTACCCTTTATTCTTTTAGATTAAGTTCAACTCAGGACTCGAGAGCATGTGGGCTAAAACCTGGGAGATGCTGGGCACTTGCATCTCTTACTGAATAGCCTTTTATCAGCCTATTTAGGTTATCCCAGTTTAACTCTATAGTCCCTTCCAGCAATTCAATGACTCAGATTAACTAGACACTTGGCCAGTGTCAAGCTCCAGGCTGAAGGTTGGAGAGAGGCTAGTCCCCAGACAAATGATGCATGGAATTTGTATCTGTGGGTTGCCATGCCAACACCGAGCACAGATTGCTCAAGATCCAGCAGGACTTGGCAGGAACTTTCTTGCTTCTGAGAGATCCACTGACAGGTAATATTGCTGAATTTCTGGTTTATTATGTGAAGTCCCATTGAAATGCTCAGTACAATCATCTAATTCATTTCCATGTGATTTTACACAGCAAAAAAGAGAAAGCAGGAGCAAGCAACAGGTCAGTGAGGGACCCTCCCTTTCCCAGCACACTGTGGGATTCACTTGCTCTTTGGGGCAGTTTTATCTTTCCCATGTGCTTGCAGAACAGTATGGCTCTGAATAGGCTCAGACGGTCAATGGCATCTGAGAGTATTTCCTAACGGACAGTTGCTGATGGCATATTCCCAGAGTGTGCACTGCCTGAGAGTTTGGGGTACTAATCAGCAGTACAGAGCGTGAATACAAAGCTAAAAGAAAATTACAGAAGTCCAGCAGTGGGCTGGATGAGAGAGTGCTTAGCTTTCCCTCTGCACAGGTAAAAATTGGTGCATGGGATCAAGCAGCACCAGCCCCCGAGCTTGATCCAAAACACATGGAGGGAGACAGAAAGGCCTCTGGAGAGCTGGGTAGCCTTTGACTCAGCTCAGTCAGATTCACTCCTCCCACGGGGAACATTTAAAGCATCCAGTATCCACATCCTTAGTAGAATCAGCTCAACACACTGCTATGAATAAATTATGTAAATAGCTTAGCACCCTGCCTTATGCACACGAATTATTAAGGAACCCCTCTTCTCATCCATCAGCCTAACTGCTCTTGAGGGATTTATGCCAAAGAGTTTCTGTGTCAAATTTCTGCCTTTAGGCTGTTTCCAAACTGCTCAGCTTCCCTCTGCCCCTTCCCCCATTGCTGCTTGTTATTCAGTGGGTGTAAGGTTCTCCCAAGTCACATGAGACACTGTTTCCTCCTCTCTAACTTTCCTGGCTGGGAAACAATAAGTGGCTAAATGGCAGAGGCACATTCCCATGTGATGTTTAGAGATAAATCATGGTGTTAAACCCCACGCTTTGTTTAGGGAGCCCGGGTATTTCAGATGGGGCTCGGGATTCCACTATGTGGCATAGCGCCTAACAGTTAAGAGCTCCAACACTTAGTGTTGCAACACCTAGGTCCTTTTGTTGACTTAATGTCTGTATCTTTGCCCAGAGCAAAATACATTGGACAAGATAAAAACAATCCAAATAAACAATGAAGCATTGGCATCATCCACTGGAATACAGAGCAAAACAAGATAACTCTGCCTACTGAGCTGGGTGTTATGGCTCTTGCCTCACATTTTTTAGCCATGTACAAGATCAAAGTCTGTCTTCTCAGGCCAAAATGAGGGCACTTGCTGTTACATGTGACTTTAGTCTTATCTAACTGCACACTGCCACTGAAAGAAGAAATCCAGCACATTTGTCTCCACCTGGCTTCAGGTTTCTGCTCTCTTCTTTGCACTGGATCTATGGCCTGTGCAGGTACTGCGGGAGGTTACCTGTCTCCCTGGACCAGGTTAATCCTGTTTCTGTGAGTTACCACTTGTCTGCATCACTGAAGCGTGCTGACCGACCCCCTGTAACCTCAAAAACAAACACCAGCTGTGGTTGGTGGGACCAGGGTGGTGGCCTGAGAGGAGAGCGGGACTGAGGAGGGGAAGAGCCAAACTGACTCACTCTGTGGGTGTAGGGAGATGCACTGCCTGACCTAGGCACCCCCAGTTACGTGGCTAACATTAGCTACCATCCCATTTGTAATCACACAGACTCTTCAAAAGTTGCCTGCTACCTCAGCAATGTGGCAATGGACGGTCTCCTCCAAATATTCAGCCCTACCATGATGCCAGCCTATGGGGCCAGGACTGCGGAGGTGATTAGGACATCCCTTGCCAATGTTGGCACTCGTTTCCTCTCCACTTCTTCTGGATGAGGGGGACCCAGGTCTCTGAGGCTCAGGGGTACCTTGTGTCCACGGCCACCCTTTGCCGGCAATAGCTTTTTGAATGAAAGGAAGTGGGAGTTTACCAACAGAAGTGAATACACTTAGGCTAACCATATGCTTGACTTACACTTTTATTTATGCATCAACAAGTTTAATATCACACACTGCATCTTCATAATTCATATTCATGACAAATACAGAGATTAATTATGGCAAATATGTAACAATTTGAACTCCAAGTTTTTTTTTAAAAAAACAACCCATCACCATAGAAACAAAGAAAATGGGGATAATCCATCAATCTGTCCAAGGCCAAACCATCCCTACCTGCAGCATTCCTGGTAGATATTTCACCAGTCTGGTCTTAATGGTCCCTATCAGAGAGATGCTACTTCTGAAAGAATCTATTCCAGAGGAAAAAAATTCCTTAAAGCTTATTTCGATCTTTTTTAAGTTTATAACTTACTGTATTATCCACAATGAATAGTTACAGAAAGGTTTATTACCATCTCATTCAGGCAGCATTTTATTTATTTGAAGCCTGGCAAGCACAATTCTCTCCAACCTTCTCTGCCTAGATTAAAAAGAGATATTTCTTGACACCTGTCCCTGAAAAGTATGTTTGCATACTTTGACCGGCTCTTTTATCTCCTTTGGCTTTCTGCAATCTTTCTTCAAGTGTGGTACCCAAAACTGGAATCAGCTCCCTACTGGAGGATCTATCAATGGAAGTAGTATTACCTCATATGTCTTTTGCACAGATCTGCTGTTTATATACCCCAGAATAATATTTGCTTCTTTCACAACAGGATGCCATTACTGACTCACACTGAGCTCACGATCCACTGCAATTCCCAGATCTTTGCTACCTCTCCTCTCATTTCCCATCAAGTATTCAAGGAGGCATTTAGCCCTATCTACATGCCAGTTTTTATTCAGTGTTATCCTGCTTCTTTTAGAACATTTCACCAATTTCTCAGGCCTGTGCTCCAAGACACTTGCAGTTTCTCAGTGTTTGGAGTCATACGCAGATTTAGAGTACGTGCTCTCCAGTCCATCAGTTAAGTCACTTTAGTGATAACAGAGGATGCAGACCCCAGGACGGTCTCTTTCAGTGCAATACTGACCTGCTGATAGCAGGTCTTTGGGTGTCATTTGCCAAGAAGTCCTGAGGATATTTTGCAGCAGCCTTGTCAAGTCTAAGTGGTCCTGAAGCCATGACTTTTGGTCAGTACAGTACTCATGAGACCTTCAAACCAAAGCTGATATGGAAAGTAATGCAGCATGTTTTTCATTATCGTTGTTCATTGAGACCAGCAAAGTTAGAGGCCCATGATTCAGACCACAATTCCCTGGGTGCTAATGAAAATGCCATCTGAGGCAGTGTCAAAAATCTTACTAAATTCTTGCCTATCCACATGACTTGTTACCCTGTCATAGGAAAAACAAACAATCAAACAGGCCTGTTTGATACTATCTGGTCTTGACACATCACATTGATAACTACTTACCACTTTGCTCTCTTGCACATCATTTGATCCCTTGTCCAAGGATCTTTCTGAGAAATGAAAGTCAAGTCAACAGAGGCTCTGTGTCCTCTTTTTCTCTTTTTATAACAGGCACTCTGTCAGCTTTCTTCTAGACCAGCATCATCCAAATTCTCAAAGATAATTACCAAGGCCTTCAGGATTGTTCAGCCAGTTCCCTAAGTAACGTAGGGTGAATTACAGGCCTGGCGGATCTGAGAAAATCTAATTTATCTAAGCAGTTTCTAAACATTTATTTCCCCGTTCTTGCCTGAGTTCTTACCCTTTTGTGGCTGGTGTTAACTGTGTCAACCATCTGATTACAGTCAGGCTTTTTAATGAAGACTAAAGCAATAAAAGGCATTAAACACTTTGGCCTTCTTGGCATGTTTTGTTATTAGCTTTCCTGTCCCATTTATTAACTGGTCAATGCTTTCTCTCTGGTCCTCCTTTTACTGCCAAGGAAGTTTTACAGTGTTTTCATGTTACCCTTTATATCTCTTTACCTTGCTTTGTGCATTGGCTTTTCTTATGTTGTCTACATACTTGTGCTATTCTTTTATATTCATCCTTAGTTTCTTGACCTTCTTCACTTTCTGCATATTTCTTTTTTTTCAGTTTTACAGTTGTTACAGAATTACTGCCTTAGCCAGACTGCTCTGTTACTACACATTTTATCTTTTCCTTCCACTGAGTGAATTTGGAGGGCAGACTTTCTTTCTTTAACAAAGATCAATTCTTCTGCTCCATTCAAGAACTATAGATATTTTTCTCTTGATCCTCTTTCTTCATGTCTATCAATTTTATGAGTGTGTTCAGACTTGCTTGGCACTTTTTCTCTGATTAGCTCACAAAGATTGTGAATTCTTCCGTAAAAGATGCTATTGTCTAAAAGAAAACCGTAGAAATCTGGGTCATCCTCGAATAAGAATTGACATATGACTTTTCAGGAATCCAAGTGGCATGAGCACAGTCTTGCCTTCAGTCTTGAACTAGTAATGTATAAGATTAATTGACAAGAGGATGGCTCAAAAAAAAGGCGGTTTGGGGAACCTTAATAATGATGTAAATGAAACAGTTAATTATCTGAATACTGAACCAAGGTTAGGTATGCCTGATGGATTTGCTAATGACAATGATTTGGCTGACGCTTATACGCAGGACCCTAATGAAGATCTATTGCTTTCTGGTTTTCCCAGTTTTATTTAGTGAGGTTAAGAAAGCATTACTTCAAATGCGCTTGAATAAAAGTGCAGTGGCAAGCAACCTTGACCACAAATTATTTAAAATGATTGCTTCATCCACAGTAAAATTAGTGGCTGATTCATGTCACTTGTCTTTCTTCATTGCCAAAAACTATATCATCACCGTAAATGATGACATTTTCCAGTGAGGTGGCACAAAAGAAAATGCTTTCTGTTCCTCAGCTATCAAAAAGCTTGGTGCAGGCTCTGCTTTTTAGTCTATCAATAGAGTTTCGATTTAGCAGAGGGAAGACTTTAAAGCATTCTGCTACTCCACCTGTGGTAAAAATGTAAGAGGAAACTCTCTGTATGTTTAGGAAATTTAGGTCAGGCCAGTTGCATGTAATGTTCTCAGACAGGACTTTATCTCATTCCTTTAGATAGCTGTACCACCTGAAAAAGGCACTTCCGGTGGGCAAGTCAAATCTTGAGTAAGTTGACTCTCCTCTGAGGGTGAAGAAGGAGGCAAAGGCTTCTAACTTGCCCAAAGCATCTCCATCAATGGTCTATAACAGGTTCTTCCTGGAGGCTGAAGTTCCAGCTTTGTTGCATTGTGAAAGCCATTCCTGCATCATCCAGGCCTGGAGAAATTGATGGTGCCAGGATAAACACCACCCTTGAGACCTGCAGTCTGACTGGTATGTCTGTAAAAGTCAGCAGCAAAGATTTACCGGATTCTCTCTTACACTGTTGAATATAAAGAAAGGAGATGGCTGAAAGAGGAAAAGGAGGAGTGGTGAAGTGACTCACCTGAGATCAAGCACAAAATCAGGTGTCACAAGGAGGAGAGCCAGGCTCTTGAGTCTCAGTTTCCTAGGCCACACTGATTTCCCTACCCTGTCCCAGTGCCTGTTGTGGTATGTAAGACTAATATTGATAGTAGAGCCTTTTCCTGTGTATTTATCAAAAAATAGCTAGAGCTCTGTGCTCAGGGGTAATGACTGTTTGGCCTATCTTGTACCAAGTGCCATCATCTCTTGAGGCTTTTTAAACTTTGAAAAATAATAAGTTACAGGATTTTTCCTCCGTTGAAAAAGAAGATATAACAGCTATAGAACAACAGACAGAATTATTTTTGTCTGTTCAGTTGGCTGTGTGTTGTTTGCATGTATATATTTGTGTTTGTGTGGGTCTGGCTGAGTGTTTGTGTGTATGTGCCCATATGTTGCTAGTTTTCAATTCCTTATCTTTGTAGCAAATGGCAATGAAATCTCGTTAAGTTGGTCTATGCATGCTGCATAACTGACAGGGAGGAATGATTTCCTTATCACAAGGAAAATAACAAAACCTCTCACACTTTATTAACACTGACAGGAAAATGAGAGTCTTCATGTCACCTTACTAGTGAACAGTCAGCGACATTTGTGGTATTCAGTATTCATCTAAAGAGATAATAGGCTAATGCTTAATTCTCACTCTGTGTTAGAATAAACACCTTTTTGCGTCCAGCATCTTAATAGGAAGACAAGGGGGGCTATTTCTGCCGTGAGGAATTAGCTTTATCTCCAAGTTTTGTGGCTGTGATGAGGCCACAGTCCTGCAAATCTTACCCTTAAGCCCAGGGAACCAACAGTCACCCACACCAGTACATCTCACTACCACGCTGACAGAGGCTATGCGAGCCAGCTCAGAAACTGATTCTGAGAACTGATTCTGCCCAGGAAATCAAACCCATCCACCCCTCATTGCACAACTGAGCAATGTGTTATTCATTGTGTGCAGAACTATTACACGCTAACATCCTGAACCTCCACAATGCAACACAAGGGGTTGAGCTGAGTGGTGCTGAATGGCTGCGCAGTTCCCACCAAGGTGAAAGGGAGCAGAGGATATTCAGCACATTCCAGGAAGACATCCAACACCTTCAAGATTTTATGTGAAGCTTGATGTGCACTAGAAAGTCTTGTTGACAGTGTGTGCTGCAGGCACACGCAAGCTTGCCCTGCTGGTATTTGGAGCCAAGAAAGTTGCGTGCCCACGTTAATATGGAATCAGCCAGTGCTGGTAAGGCTGAGAGGCTACATGTGTTCCTTCAGGCTTTGCACCCTGCTACCACCATTACCTGTTTTTATTTTAGCTCAAAGGATAGGCATCAGGGAGCTCCAGTCTGCACAGAGCAGCAGCAAGGTCAAGCTCGCACCAGCAGGTTTCATTTTTCTGCCAGGCTCTGCATGTAAGGACATACTTCTAGCTTACAAGAAACAGAAACGTGCACTAACCCCTTGCTCCTGCCTGGAGTCAGCAAGAAATAGCAGTCTATACACCCTCCAGGATGAGGGATTGGGCAAATCCTACTGCTACAGACAAACGCAAACTTCTTCATACACTTGTGCTGTCCACACATGAGTAATTTGTAGAAGGTCAGCTATCAAAGTTTGTATGTATCTATCTGTCTGAGTTGCTCAGCAAATATCTGTCCTGCCAGTGCTTTGTGCTGGATGCTGTAGCTGCAATTTCAAAGTCTGCTCACTGAGATTTGATTGGACACTGGCTCCACTTCCCCACACCTTTTTAAAATCACGTTTTGTGTTGGAAAACTTTCTTTTCCTGACAGGCTCCATCTGTGAGCAGGTACATTTAGCTTACCACAAAGAGATAATGCACTAAATCCCTGCTTCTTCCTGGAGTCAGCAAAAAGCACCGTTTTTACATCCTCGGCCTTTAGCAGCTGGGTGAATCACACTCTCCTGGACCTGCCAGAATAGAGATCCTCATTAGGAAAAAGAAGGAAGTATGAACTTCAGAAGAGTGAAGCAAGGTAAAACCAAGTTTGCATCAGGACAAGTTTTTTCTATCAGAGTTATGCAAAGGAAATAAGTAAATGCATCACAGTCCTGTGACCTCATCACATGAAGTCCCTCCTGACTGAGACACACACCCCCTCCCCAGGAAGCCTCTAGGCTCCAAAGAGGAGAGGACACTCTTCTGGGGTAAAAAAAAATGGCACATCCCAGACATTTTTGCTGGGCTGATCTCAAGCAGAAGAGTCAGAGCCATGACTGTGATCTAGACCAGTGTGTGGAGGACAATGGGGGAAAGGAAGACCAAAAAAAAAGGAATTTTTCTTTCTCTCATAACATTAGATTTCCTCATTCAGCATTGTCACAAAATCATTTGTTTGAAAGTGGAGTTCTTTCCTACACACGTGGTGCAAAATCCCTGCTAATACCTTCTCGAAAATCTGCATCAAGCATGTGTCTCTGAGTACCTTCCTCTGTGAAGCACACTATCACTTGTCAGCCATTTCCCGTGATCTGTCAGTGCCTGTGTTGCACCACTGATGTAGTCAGGGATATTTCAGGGGTGAAAAGGGGGGCAGGTGTCCTGACAGTTGCTCATACCTACACATACTCTAGGAACTCCATCACCTTAAGCTTCTCCAGTATTTCCTACATGTTTTTCAGAATCCCCAGCCCCTTCTATAGCCCATAGAATAGCCCAAGCCCCTTCTATAGCCGGCAGAGCAGCCCCAGCCCCTTCTATAGCCCATAGAATAGCCCCAGCTCCCCTCTAGAGCCGGCAGAGCAGCCCCAGCCCCTTCTATAGCCCATAGAATAGCCCAAGCCCCTTCTAGAGCCGGCAGAGCAGCCCCAGCCCCTTCTATAACCCAAGAAGCAATGGCTTGGGCTGTTCTTGGACTTTCTGACCTCAGCTGGTTTCCACAAAGTAGCAACAATCTTTGGAGTCAGTATTTCCACAGCAGAACACCACCAGCTTCTGGACTAACACATCTGGTCCCATGTTTGTGGCAGTGGTGTCTGTTTCCAGAGACTTTACTTTCATCATTCCAAAGTTTTTATCCATGTATCATAATAGATGTGAACCCATTGCAGGGCAGATGGTTTTCCTGCTTTGTGTTGCAATCCTAGTTAGCTAGACCAACAGACCCGCTGGTGGACAGGACATTTTCTTCTTTTCTCAGATGCATGGGTTTCCCTCTCATAGAGGGATGGTGCCTTGCAAGACCCCTTTGCAACACGCATGCCACCAGGATGTGACTGGAGGATGCAGCTGCACTCAGACCTGGAAGTTCAGTTGTACCCCAAACCGTTCCATGCTATTTCTGCGAGCTTAGAAGCAATGGCGACTAGGGATATCTCAGTCACATCCAGTTCTGCACGCTAAAGAGATGAACAGGCAGAGGAAATTGCACAATGGTCAGGTTGTCCCGAAGCACATGCAAAAAAACCCTCATGTAACAGTAACTCCCGTAAAGCAAGATCCCAGAGGGTATTTCATCTGCTGTTACCATGAAAGTCCCTGGCGTATGCACATTCATTGCAGTCCTTCTTCAGTTAATTGGCCATGGTGAAGATCCACGGTGTTGTCACTATCCTGACAGCTCAGTGCTAATCCCGAAGACATGTTTTTGTACAAAATAGTGAAATACAAATACATTTGAATTATCTAAGTTGTTACAACTTACTGTCTTGAACCTTTGGGATGCCAGGTGCATTGCTCCAGATTTCTTTAAGCTGAGAGGGATAAGCTTCCCAGCCTTTTCTGTATTGGCTCAGTCCTAGAGGCAGATGTAGACTAACTTGGACCATAATCCGTCCCATTTAAATTGCTAGAAATGACCAGCAGCCATCTACCAGGAGGGTATTGCCAGAGTACAGCATGCATGAGCCATGTTTCCTGCACCGAGGTGGTGGGAGCAAGCAGTGGGGAAGGTATGTTTGGAAACCAGGAGGGGTGTCTATATAGCAGAACACAGTGCTGAGCAGACAGCCAAACCAGCTCCTGCTCTGACAAACTTAAAGAAATGCCAGCAGTGAATAGCTTCAGAGAGCAATCTCTTATTCTTTTGAAAGTACCCTACCAAGTTGTTTTAATTGTAAAGAAATAATCAGAGGGAATGAGTTTTAGAGACTTAGTCTATTAATCATTTATTGTGTTATTTTTATACGGTATTGTGCTGCTGCTATGATATATTAAATATTGCAGCTTGATGTGTGGTCCCTAGGCCCAAGGAGTCCTATAAATTTGATGGATTTTTCTAAAGTTCTCTCAGTGAGAAAAGTTCCAGAAAAAGTGAGAATAGCTCCATATTGTTCTATCTCCTTAGATGCAAAATAACCCCAGTTGACTATGTATTATCCTAACTACACAATATTCTCATGGGAATTTTATCCACAAGAATCTTTTTTTTTTTTTTTTACTGGGATTTTGCGCCGGACAAATAAGTG
>NW_010397466.1:24525-30486 GCF_000710305.1 Buceros rhinoceros silvestris | reverse complement strand
TTCCACAAGAATTTTTTTTTTTTTTTTTTTAATGGGGTTTTGAGCAGGAGAACTAGTGGCTATTGCGAGGTGCAGCACAAAAACAAAAGGAAATTTTCTCAGGCCATTGCAAAGAGCTTTTAAGCCAGAGCAAAAATTAACTTTGTCTCTCCCAGAGTGAGATCTGAGAAAGGCAAGCAATGTTCCTGGCCTCAACCTTCTTCATTAATGAGCTGGAGTCAATGTCAAACACTTTTTGCTATGAAGCATAAAAGGGGGTAATCCTTCATTCACCCAAATGGGTCAGAAAGAGTCCTCCAAACTTGTGCGCACTCCAGGCATGTTCTCTGAGGGTCCCCAGAGCCTCACAAAGTTTATAAAAATCTGACCTGCTGCATAGGTATCCACCTCCATCCAAAGTCACAAAAGATCAGGTTTCCTCCTATACAATCTGGGGACCAATTTTGGCCCAATGAAGCCATTCTCCCTCTAAAATTATTATGTCATTTTCCTGACAGCAGTAATGCAGATGTAGATCTGAAAGAGCTGCTGCTGGAGTGGGGTGAAAAATAGTTTTGTCATTTGCTGAAAAACAGAGCTCTCCCCATGCCTTTTTCTCTTTAGTTTTTATCCAGAAAAACATCAGGACCCAGTGCATAAACAAATTAAAGCTGACTGCACTCAGCATCTCTCAGGAAAGCCCCAAGTTACAGGAAACATCCTTGGAAGGGATGTCAGAATTACCAAGCCTGGTATGAACTGGTAACACTGGAACTTGCAAAAAGATCAATAAAAAAATCAGTTTCCATATTTGAAAATGAACCTGCTTTGGTCCAGGGTCTGTGAAAGAAAAGGTACGTGAAACTCTGTATGAAATTTGTAGGGTTTTCTGCCCTATAAATAAATCAGTAATATCTCTCTTCTTGAAAAAAATTAAAATCTGTGCTTGAAGTCTTTGGCCAAATTTCCACCCACACGATCTGAAGAACCAGAGTTTGAAAGTGTATAATGAAGTATAATTTGGTGCAGTAAATTATCAGTATGGAAGATAGTATGAGAAATGGCCACTACAAATAATATCACGGGAATGGGACAATTACAATGGCTCTTTCTCTGGTAAACCTCTCCATTGATTTACAGTGAAAGTTTTGCCTGAAAATGGGCCAAGAGGAGACTGTACAATTTTGATTGTTTTGGGGTTTTTTATTCTATGGAAAAAAATATTAATATGATCCAAGTTTCATTGAAGTCAATGGAAAACTCCTATTTGAGGAGCAGGCTTACTGTGGCCAGAGAGTAAACCCTGAATTCCATCAGTACAATCATTCTCTTGGCATCTTCAGCCAGGCTGAATCAATGTAACCTGGGACAAAATTTGGCTATTATCCTCTACAGAAATGTGACAAGTTTTTATTACTCAAAGTTTCAAGATGACCATAGTGATTTTTTGGCTAAGGCCAGAAAGTGTCTTTCAGGCACTTGAACCCCTCTGGTGATGCTTGTTGATGTCTAGACTGGAGAATCCAAACAAAGCACACTCCACAGTACTTCCTGACTACTCCTCAGAAAATATGTTTAAAAAACAAACAAAACAGGAGAAAAAAAAAAAGCCAGATTTCTGTGAAGGCAAGATCCTTGATCCTGACTGGAGGGTTGCTACACCACTAAGTTAAACTGATATTGTGACTTGTGTATATTGTGGAAGCTGCCACACTCAAGTTCCCCCTCCTGGCCTTTAGGCTGGCAGGACACTTGCCAACTCCGTCTAGGTCCTGCACAGCCTCGTCAGTTCAGCATGGCACTCCCGCTAATGTTTCCTGCCTCTCTGCAGGGCTTAATGCATTACACACGAGGCAGATGCACAGGCTGCCTGGGTTCTGGCAGTAAGCAGGACTTGACACACATTTTAACTTTAAAGCATGACTCCTGGGGCAAGCAGAACATATGGCTTCCCAGGATGGGTTACATCTATCAACTCAGAGCACGGGTACAGCAAGCTTGGGTCTAGCTGCAGTAATTAGGCTGCAGGGACTTGACACACAGTTTAACTTTAAAGCATGACTCCTGGGGCAAGCAGAACATATGGCTTCCCAGGATGGGTTACATCTATCAACTCAGAGCACGGGTACAGCAAGCTTGGGTCTAGCTGCAGTAATTAGGCTGCAGGGCCAAGCACATGTAGGTGTGACGTTTAAGGCTGTCTGAGCTTCTGCTTGCATGTAAGCATTGCCTTATGAAGAAAGCTAAAAGAAAAGACTGTTGGAAAGCTGGATACCTGCTCAAGTTTACTTTGGTGTCTTGAAATAGCTCTGTTTGATACTGGCTGGTGAAAAAGTTAATTGCCACCTAGAGTCAGAGTGGTCACCTAACTCATTTCACTCCCTCTTCCTCCTGCCACCCATGCGCTCCGCGCACCTGTAGCTGAAGAAAGAATGAAATGTCATTTCTAGCCTATGCTAGGAATAAGCCTCTCCTTTCGTATCCTCATGAGGATGTCTTTTTATTATTGGTTCCCTTTAGCAGCCAGAGGCTTCATCTGTAGCAGGAAAACAAACAATGCCAGGGAGCACTCCTGGATACCATAATCCTGCCATTGATGCTGTTGCATTGCTGGAATGGTCCTTGGCACAGATACAGGCTGGGACAAGCAGCATTTTGCCGAGCCATTTCTAGGCACAGTTCAGAGAGATCAGAGATGAGGAGCCACTCTTAATTGGCAGTTTGCATACACCCTTCCTGTTTTGGAGACTAAAAGAGGTCAACGGAATGGGCAAAAGCCCCTTGTGCCAGCTGGCCTCAGAGAATAGTGCCAGACCTGTTGAATTTATTGTTGTAGATTCAGCTACCACATCCATGTGAAGTAAGAAAGTTATCTTTATAACTGTATTATTGTGCAGAAGGGAAATGAGGTTAGAAAATGGAGGTCTACATTCGAATAGTTACCACCGGTGTTTACCTTTGGCATTGTAATTACAGTACCGTCTCAAGTCAAGAGAAGTGATGATCAGATCTTTCTCCTCCAGCTCTGCCAGATTCTAGTCTCCATGAAGTTGAGGGAGAGAAACGTGCTTTAGGGCTGTCTGAACATGGCTATAGCTGCCTTGGGCAAGATGAAACAGAAGGTCTGCAGTAAATCTGAGGAAAACTGAACTCAGACCTTTTAAGACCTTCTTTCTTCACCTCTGGTACTCAATGTACATTGCCAACCACCCAAGAACTCAAAGTGGCCCCACATCTGCAGGTTTTATTGGCTTCAGCTGGCGTTGTGAAAATCAGACTTCAATGCCCTATGTGGAATTCCTGGAAAATAATGAAGAAAATATTAGCAGCTACTTTCAAAAATTTGGGGGAAACTTCTATGCAGCCTCCCACAGGAACTTTATGACAGAACCAGAGATAAAAGCTACTTCTCCTAGATCACAGCCAATTACCTTAACCACAATGCTCTACCACTTCTTCCTGCTCCATACGTGACACAGGCCTGCTTCATTCTCTATCCGTCACAGATACATTGGACGAATCAGGAGTCCTGTGGAAAGTGCAGCAGGATTAAATAAATGGAGTGCCACATCCTGTACATACTAAAGGTGAAAGGTCTGTAGGCAATGCATCAGCTTTGTCCAGCCTGGAGGAAAAGCAATGTTTAGGTTGTATTTAATTAACATGGACTAATTTAGGCCAAGACAATACATCCTACATCCACACCAAGAAACAGAATGAATTTAAGTCCAGCTAACTTAGTTCATGTCAACCACAGCATGACCACTTTTCTAGTCTGGGCAAGGCTCCAGTTCCCTGCAAAGCACACGATGAACGACTCTCTGCCTCTTGGTGCATGAGCCACTCTCAATTTAACACAAATATAAATCTGCAGTGTTAGAATACAGTATTAGTACTGCTTCAGCAGAGCGTGGTTGTCAGTTCTCCAGCAGTACTCACACTGATGCCCACGTTGATGGAAATGGAGGTATTAATGTTATAGACAACAAAAAAAGAAAAACAGTAGCAAAGTAAACGGGGATTATCAAATTTGGGTTAACCTCCATTTCACCTGGAGAAAAAAAATTATGCCCATGCAGCCATTAGAGTTGCTACAGTGATGTAAGATCAGTGTCACCAAAAGGCTCAGTTAAAAACACACCACTGCCCCAAGGCAAGGGCACCTCTCCACAACACTGTACCTGCAATAAAATCCGAGCCGGGCCACTCAGCTGCTTAAACTGCCTGTAATTCAAGGTACAGTGATTAGTCAGCATGATCCTGCCAGTGGCCTTGGGGTCAGTGCTGCCCACAGGACATTTCTTTCCACGGCACTACATTTTTCAAGAGGGACACCTGGTTGGGAGCCCATGAACACACCACTGGCAGCCATGTGCCCCCCTACTGTGCCCAGCCAGGTCTGCAGTGCCCATGCTGTTGAGAAAGGACCGAGTTATAGCCACATGATTCAAAAAGGATCCCTAACGTGGCTTCTGGGGCCTGTGGCTGACTAGTCTGAGCCAGCTTCAGTCAGCCAATGGCTGTAAGAGCCCCCTGCCTACCCTGACCTACCAACCAGAGATGCACAGCCCTGGAGAGAGCCCTGTACCACCTCCTGCCTTCACACACACTGTCAGGTCCTTAGCTCGGCAGAGGAGCCACCAGGGTAGTAACATTGGCTTACCCAAGCTGAGATCTGCAGTCTACTGTTAACATGACATGGGTGTGAAAAGCAGATCTGAGATCACAGTAACCTACCTCTATGCTCTGCTACAAGTGCCCAGGAAATCCAGGACATGCCCACCAGAAGCTGATGTTGCCATACCAATACTGAGGCAGGGGTTAAATAGCTTAGAAGAGCTGGATGTTCCTGCTCCTGGAGACACTGTCCTGAGATGTCACCACTGGCCACACATGCACGGTGTCATGTTATCCCTTGCTGTGCCAAGAGCACACAGGAGCAAGGGCTTTGACTTCGATGTTTTCTTTAAAAACAGACGTGACCAGCATTGTGCTGTTCTTTACTGAATGACCTCCATAATGTGGCTGCGATCTTAGCTGGATTCTTAGGGCCCCTCCCCAAAAACAGATGCACAGCCGAGGGCCTGACAGTCATCTGTGCATATACACACATCAGCAGATACACATACATGCTTTTGCACACGTGAATGTCCTGCTAAGTCTGTGCAACAGGTACCTGGGAACCAAACTGTTTATACCAGAAGCACTCAACATGACTTCAGCTTCTCTGCAGTGTAGACCATGCAGCCTTCCAGGCCAGGACCTCCCTGGGGCACTACAGCTTTGCTTTAGCATGCTAGACATGTAGGGGTTTGCAACATTTCATAACACAGGCACAAGACGCAGCATCTTCTTTCAAGATCCCTCTTAGTTTCCTGTAATATTTCACAGGAACAATTGGGAAAATTTGGGATAAAGGCTGTTTCAGACTGATTTGTCAGCCACCCAAAGTTCAAAGCTCTAGCTATCTCTTGTACTAAAATGCTCTGTTGTTCCCTAAGGAAGAATCTTTCATTTCTGATAGGGCTCTTGTCAAATTAAAATTGCCAGTGAGGGTAAGCCTTTGAAAAACTATGTTTTATTCATTAATTATTTTCTTTCTTAACCTCTGTAAAAAAAATCAAAGGGTGAAAAACTGTTATGAAACTGCAGCTTTGCTCCCTCTGCTAGAAGTAAAAATGATATACAACACGGTTTTGCTTTCTACTTTAAACCTGTCTTTATCTTGAAGGAAACTAACCCACTCATGGAAGATAGTAAGTCCCAAAACTGTATTTTTCCAAAAGTATTCTCCTTATTTATCTGATTAAAGGCTCATATGTACAGTAATGTCTACCCACGATTCACATTAAGTTAGTTTTAAAATAATTTGCCATTTACATATGTTTTCACTAGATCGAAAATTAAAAACCCACATTTTATGTAATTCCAGAAATAAACAATAGAAAGAGTCACATATATCTCCCGGGTTTAGTTCAGCAG
>NW_010397466.1:12570-24415 GCF_000710305.1 Buceros rhinoceros silvestris | reverse complement strand
GGCCTGCCCTAGATCCTTGTGCCTCGGAAAGTGATATGTTTTCAATGGTGAAGGGTTAAAAGAGGATACCAAACTATCTTCTGGAAATCATTAACTTACAAAGCCCCAAGAAGATAAAAGTTTCCATTTTCTAAAATGTAAATCTAAACCATATTCATTAGTATTGCAAAACAAACATGCAAATCTTCACCACTTGAAAAGCTCGGCTAAATATGTACAAGGCAATACCCAAAAATACATCTGGTCCTCGGTTAGGAAACTTGCCTTTTTGGTTTTATCTAAAGAGCTTGTCTGTCTTCCATGGTTGGCTTCTTGGATTATTGCAATTCATAATAAGCCTTTTAGCTAAGGATGAAATAAACAAAGATAAAGTCTACGTCCTAGTTTTAAATGGTCCAGATGGGATGATTTTTCCATATGTTTAGCACACCAAACGTTTATTACTCATTACAAGCAGAGCTCAGAAAATTGCAACAGCTTATTAAAGAGGGCAGAGGATAAAATTTACAGTTTGTGTAATTTATGCCCACCTTCTGACTCCTCCGCTAACGCGGGGTGTCATTTAGTGCTACCTCAGGTTTTGTGTGCGCGCGTGTGTGTGTGTGTGTGTGTGAGAGAGAGAGAGTGAGATGTGCGTGTGTGTGTGCAGTTGTTGTTACAAGGCAGGGAATTTCGGTTAGCTGATCAAGAGAAGGTTTTGTGCCCTAATTTGGATACAATATCAGTCATGAGGAATGTGTTACATCATAACAATGACAGTGTGGGTAAAACTGGCAGTACTTGACTCGTTCCTCATCAGAGTGATTTACTTAGTGTCTGGCAATCTGTTTTTCACATGATGTTTGTTTCCCATAAACAGTTTCAACATGGGAGAGTATGGTGTCAAGATAACAGTCGTATCATCAGTCATTGCAGAACATCTACGTGGGCTGCCAAGAAAATTAGACTCTTTTATCTCTGGCTCCTATAAGCGTTAGTGTTTCGGTGATTGTTTCTCATAACGTGCTTGATTGTTTTCTGAAACCTGACCATTGGCAGTTTCATTATGTCACCTCAACCCAAATGAACTGAAGGCTGTCAAGGAAGCAGGGCTGCAGGGAGGAACAGGGGTAAGGCTGCGGAGGGAGTGTCCTCCAGAGGCGCTGGGGAAACAGTGCTTAGAAAGTAGCACAACAATAGAGAAGTTAAACCACAGGCAAACACTGAAGAATCTGTGAGAGGTGCATTGCACCACACTGTTTTTCTGTGACCTTTCAAATCAAAAGGCTTTTGGTATTAGTCAGATAGGATGCGAAATTTTCCATCTCGTTATGTATTCCTTGCACTTAAAAACATTCTACATTTGTAAGAAGCATGATGAATATAACTTCAAATAGCAAGCAGGCAACTAACGACTGAATCTCAAGGCATGTTTTGATGGAACATAGCTGTGACTTGAACTGTAAACAACAGAAAATAAGAACACAATCCTATTATTTTAATGACATAACTCACCTTTTTATTGGAGATAATTTAAAGGAGCTTTGAGGTAGATCTATCCCATCCACACCTGGTTTATAGCTAAATACAGAGAGTGCAATGCGTTTTTCTGATTTTAAAGGAAAAGTATTCTGAGTCCTGCATGTGGCCACCAAAAAAAGTCCTCCGAAAACAGAGATGTCAGTAGTCTCAACACCTGATGTGTTTGCTGAAGACAGATAGCCTGCCCAATTCTCAGTTTCCACCATGACAAAGGGAACTGGTGGCTGGAAATGGGACTTCGTGCTTCTGAAAACATTACCCCTTGCAGACAGCACAGCCACAGTGGCTTGAAGCACGGGATACACTGAGTCACCTCACATCCCTTCCAGCCCTGTTTCCCTAAGATGCTGTGAGTTCCTCTGGACCTCTCTGGAGCAGGAACGGATCTTGTCCAGCACATCATTTGTAAGAGTAAGCCTTTAAAGCATCCAGTCACATTCTGGCACCTGCAGGAGAGCTGGCTGGATAAGAACCCCTGAGTGGATCTTAACCTTGGCAAAAGAAAAAATAAAACTCTGGACAAAATCAATGCAATTTTGGTACAAAATTTTGACCCAATAGGCCAGACGAAATGGAAAGTGCTCAGGATGGCCTATTCAGAAGTGTCGGCTGGGGCTCGAGGAAAGCAGCAGGTGCAGTTGTCCAAAAGAGAAGCTTTTGGCTGGGCTTCTGATTAACTTCTATAGCCTCTGCTTCTGGGGCTTAGAAATATCTTGGCATCTTCTGGCTGCTCAAAGTCCAAGAAGAACAAGACCTAATTTCCTATCCCAAAACACAGAATTGCTGATGTAAAAGTTAAGAAAAAATTACTATCATCTCTGGCACTGAAGCCAGGGATGAAATTCCTGTCAGCAGACGAAAGTGTGGCCTGGATCAAGGTTTCTTCCGGGCTACTATGTAACTATTGTGTATAAATTATTACAGATAAAAACCACAGACAGTTTGCAAAGCCCAGTGCTCTTTGACCTGCAGAGCAAATCCATACCGGCCCTAAACAGCATAGCCCTCCAGTGGTTGTCGTAAGCTGAAATGCTGTAGCCAAGGGCAATACCATGAAGGCTACAAGCAGAGAAGTCTGAGAGCTCCTACACAAGTCTGGCCACTTCACCTGACAGTGCCTGGTGGCAGTGCCTTGTGGTCCCATGCACAGGCCTAACACCACGGTGAGCATTCAACACAACTTTCCTAGTCATCCCCCATCTTGTATCTCCTGGATCATAGCTGGACTGGGATGCAAGGCCAGCAAACTTTGCTACTCCCGCAGACCTTCTCCTCCGCACTCAGATCACTTCTCACCCTATGCTGTCCTCAACCCACCTTCCCTCTCATTCATTTCAGGAATTGTCCCACCTCCACCTGAATTCCAGTTGCCCCTCCTGCCCTCACTCCCAAAAGCTTCGGATCTCCAGCCCATCAGTTTTCAACCCAGCTCTTGCACTGGTCCCTTCATTCAGTGTTCCCATTCTTGTCCAAGAGGCTTGGCAACACTCCACAAGGTGTTAGGGGCAGGCAATCCCTTCCGTATTACCTCAGTGCCAGCAGAGAGAAGAGTGAGAGCCCAAGAGAAACCATCTCCATGTTTTAAGCTCCAAATATCACAGTGGCCCCTGGAGATAATTGCTTGGAAAGTCCTATTCCATCCAGGAATGGAATATGCCCAATACTTAATTTACATAGTGAAACAATCCTAGTTTGAAATTTCATTATATTCTACAAGGCCAAGTGCAACAACATTTGCAAAGAGGCCAAGTTTCAAGTGAAACTGGACCAATTTACCATCTGGGGTGGAAAACTTCATTCTTTCTGCTGAGTTTTGCTCTGCATCGTGGGATTCATTAAATTCATATGATAGGGACCCTCACCAGTTGAAATATAAGAAAAATTTGCATGATCTTATGAAGAATATCCATAGCTCAGTTTCTCTCTTCATTTCGAGAAACTTTTTGTAGGTGAAGTCAGAATAGGTGAAAGCAGAAGAATGTATTAATTCTTATGTATGTTACAAGGGACTTAAACACAGCAAACTGGCCACTGAATAACATATGTGCACACAATTTTCATTAATAAAAGCAAAATGTTACAAAGGAACAGAATACCCAATCATTTGGGGATTTTGTCATTCCTTCCTGTGATTCTCTGTAACAGCATGTTACAATTATTTGTCAAGACCTCCTAATTTTTCCCAGAGACAAAACCTCCGAGCCTCAGGCAAGTCTTGGCATTGCAGGCAGCACAGACATTCACCAAGCCCTTGGACATGGATACCTCCTTGTAATTTCACCTGGTTGCCAGCGGAGAACCCACTGCCGCTCTGCAGTCAGCCGTGAAAACAGAAATGCCAGAGGAGCTGCAGAGCACCTTCCTCTCCTCACACTGATCCTAAACTGAAATAGCTGTTTCCAGCAACAGATGAAGAATTATCTCCAGATGTTTCTGGTGAGCAACTATCTCAAAGCAGTGATTTCATAAGGCCCATTTCCACTCTCTGTTAGGTAGCATTACTGTCAGCCTGAGTGCTCAAAAATCTTCAGTGAGGGCTCCCCAAAATCACAATATAAAAAGCCCTGCACTTGTAATTCCTTTTATGTGCCTGTAGATTTACGGTGCTGCAAGTGTGGTTCTTTCTGTTCACATTCCCAAGCCTTTCCCCACACGCAGGAGCTGGGATGAGCCCTGTACCACAGGACTGCAGAAAGGCAGAGGCCCGGATGCTGGGGCTGTAGTGTAGTCTCATCTCAGGTATCGCTCAGCTCCTGATACACATCAGCCACTTACTTCCACTGGTGTGATTACCCCTGTCGTGGATATAAATAACTTCATTGCCAGTAGAGCTCCCTGTCTATCAAAAGCCTTGTATTTGTTCAGAAGACCTTCTGTGTTCTCAGGCTTTCTGTGTGTCTCTCTCTCTTTTTCCTAACCCCCAGGTAGGACCCTGGTGTTGTCATCACCTGTGCTACATCCCTTCTGATGGCCACTTTAGTGGCAATGCTCTGACCATATATGTGAGCTTGATATAGCATGTGTCAGTTTTGGCACTACACGAAAATAAAGTAGAAGGAGGAAAACGAGAGAGGTAGTGTCTTTTTTTTTTTTCCCCTGTAGCTTTCTTGTCCACTTACCTGAGTCCACATCAGCCCTCTAGACAAAAATCGTCAAATTCACACCTTATCCCCTCCCCAGCAGACACCCCACCTTGTTTTGGAAACTGGTGCTTAAGTCTAACGATTAAGGCATGCCGTGGGCTCAGGGAGACACAGGTATTATCATCTGGCCCAGGATACTTTCATGCAGATGACAGCAGAAACACCCAATGTGCCTTTTCATCCTGTATTTCCATTGCTTCAAAGAACAAATGTGCTCGGATTGATACCTAGGATGCACAGAGGAAAAAACCAGCTCTGGTCCAGCTGACTTGAGCCATGTTATTTTACATGTGTTGAAGTGTTACTTTTTCATCAAAGGCTAGGACTTATTCCCACACTGGAAGTGATTTCACATAGCCAAACGATACTCCTTCTGCCTCAGACTGACAACATGCAAAAAAATGTATCACTGAAACAGAAGAGTGACTAATACAGGGATGTAAGTAATTTGTGTGCAAATAGCATGCAAAGAGCAGGACTGAGACTGCATCTGAAGCCAAGTGTTCAATAAGTCAAGTCATACGGAGTGGGAAGTGATAAAGGGTGTGATCCACGAGAGAAAAGTCTAAACTAATTAGGAGGATCTCCTGCTGAATGATATATTGGAGACTTGACATTTAAAAAAGGGGAATGATCTGTTTCAAGCATCACTACTGTGTGAGGGGTGCTCCCAGCCTGTTTGCTCCAAATACAGTTTTTGAAACTTCCAGACCAGATCAGCCTCTGCTTTGATCATTTTTACAGAGACACCCTTTCACTTTATATCAAACTTGGAAACTGACAGTCTTGGCCTTAGTTTCCTGGTATGAGTCTCCTGACACCAGACATCATCATGGCAACACCCCATCTTAATGCTCCTAGGGCTGTGACTAACGATACACAGTACTAGATTTTAAGGCCAAATAAATTATTTAGATTACCTACCCTAACCTCCTCTGTGCTGCATGTCACAGAGTCCCAAGCAGAGACCGAGCCCAGCACAAGAAGGTCTCTTTAGAAAGGAAACGCGGGCAGTGAGCCTCTAGCAGAGAGCTGCTCCAGCAGCTGGCCACAGAGTCACTGGCAACGCTCTCTTTTCTCCAGCAGCCCACAGCGCTTGGTGGGCAGGAGGAGGGAGTGGCTGCAGAGATCAGCAGCAATGCACGAGCGTAAACAGATGACACACACACACGTCTGCGCATACCAGGTTGGTTTGGACGCAGTTGTTATCAGTCAACAAAGTCTTCAGTGAAAGGTCAGATGTCGAGGCTCTGCGGGACAGATGTCTTCCAAATGGCACATCCACGTCAGAAGTGCACCTCGGGTGTTGCAAGTCTGTGATCCTTGAAAACTACAAATGGTGTTCAAAGTCCAGAGCTGCTCTGTGTCAGCAATAGGGGCTGACAGGAAAAATCTGGACTCAGTACCCCCCAGAAGGGAAAAAAAGAGACCCTTCCTTACTTACATTAATCCAAGAGGCAAGATGACGTTTTCATTTGTCCATCTCCAGAAAGATTTTTAGGAGATAAATCTTAAAGAGAGAATTCAAGTTACCTATGCCGTGGTGGCTCTCAGGACAACGTTCACTTGTGCCTCAAAAACATTGTACAGTTTTCCCACTGCTAATATGTTTCTAGAAGCACTGGAATTTGTGCATGAAAAATAATACAGAAGTAAAAAACCTTATTATCAGGTGTGTGGTGTTTGCAGCCTTATCTGACCCATCTGCTGAGTGAAGACTGTTTCAGCAGCAATTTGCACTGATAGGAGCCTGGATCTTTAGCAGTAGATGACACTGACTCCAAACGCTGCGCATCGTGCTGGGGAGGTTACGGATCATCATGCCATAGGTGAACTAGACTGTGGTCTTTCCCAAAGAGACCTGATCTGGATTTCGGAAAACCATCACCATCATTTTCCTTAAAATAAAATAAAAAAAGTAAATACAAAAGGCTGTTTAAAACCCCAGTCCTTACCAGAATAGAAGCATAATCTTTAAAATTACAAATATGTACATAATTGCACAGACCTGATTATAGCTTTCTGTGTTTGTTTGGCTACAGATCTGACAACTTTGGGAGACCTTGGGCACTCGGATTGCTTTTTTTTAATCAGATCACTGAGTTAAGTGTCTACATATACACTCCTTGCAGCCTAAGTTTAGTGACCTATTTTTGAAAATCTTGGTCTGTTTGCACCCAAGCAAAATTACCATCAGTATAACACAAAGGGCTGTTATAGCAGGCCTAAAGACAGAGAAAACCTGAAATCTCATCATAGCTACCCAGTGTCCATTAACACCCAAGCCAAGCAGCCTGTAGAAGATGCCACTCTGAATTCAGACATGCAGATGTCTCCCCCATTTCGTTATCAGCTAATGCTCACACACATGCGTACGTATATCAGCTAAAGCTACCCTATGTTGGGTGAATACTATGTGTCTCTCCTCCATATGGCACCCACCACCTCGATTTTCAGCTATTGCCAGCCTCAGAGTGTCCTAAGGTGAGGCAGGATCTCCACCTGCTGTTTTTGGATAAAAGCTTCTCTCCAACAGTGAAGAGGACCCCAAGGGCTTTCAGAGTCCTGGGCAGCTCATCACACAAGTTTCCTCTCCAGGCTTCTCTGTCCCAAAGACCCGATGGTAGATCTGGCAGAGCCAGCGTCCACAGCCTCCCCGACCACGAAAGGTCCAGGAGTTCACAAACTGTTCTTTCTTAATCCTCACTGAAGGGGGAAGAACAATTTTAGTGCATAGTAAAGCATTTGTTTAATTCCTCTTAGGTGCATGGTGCATTTTAATGAATAAAATATTGGATTACATCATATAAACAAAGTTTAACATGATCATGAATCGAGGCCTGAGAGTGCTCTCTGCAAGCTCTGAAATTGCCTTTGGGAAACTGGCAATGTTTGGCATTTCCTGACTGTATATATTTTATGGAGTATATTATTCACAAACATAAAATGTGCATTAAATAAACGTAAAACTTTGTCCAAAGCAGTGGGGTCATTAAAGATCCCATGGCACTTTATACTTATTGTGGGTGTTAGCCCTGGTCTCCTGGCCAAAATCAATTTGGCAATTACAGGCTGTTTGCCTAAACTCCCAGGCAGTTGCAGTCAGATGCCCTATTCCTCTCTTCCTCCTGAGACTATTGAGTAGCAGCATTGTTGCTGCTCAACTGTTTCTGTGTTTCATCTTTTAAAAGGCTGTAGTGGCCATGTCAGATATGGCAAAAGCTAGAAAAGGTAAGCGGACACTTAGAAGATTTTATTTGTCTTGGAAAGATCTTTTGTGGGGCGGGGGTGTGATGTTGTTTTGGTTTGGATTTTTGTAATTATTATTTATTTAGTTTAAAAGTAAAACCAAGGAGAATGAAGACAACCCCAAAATAAGGATCCATCTAATCTGCAGCCACATTGGAAAAATATGGTTACCAAATGTTCTTCAGCCTTGATCCAGTTACAACCTGAATTTAATTTGCTGCCTACATTGCCCATGGCTGAAATGCATCTCTGGAGCATGTTATTCACATGGTAGGGTCCAATCCAACACCCATTTCTTTCCACGAATGCCAGACTGCTGCTGCTAGTAAGGATGGCATAATGCTCTCCTCATCGTTACAGTTGTTATCATGTGCCACAGTTTGCACGTTCCCTTTGGGCACATGCTTTTAAAGAAAGAGTTTTTTGTGCGCTGTGGTGGACTCTGGAGCTGAAGCACAGAAGCCATATGTCAGGGACTAGCTGGTTTTACATGGAGGTTTCCCATGGTTACAGCTGTAGGTAATTATTACCAATAATAACGACTAACATTTATGTAACAGCCTTCTCCAGCCATCTCAAATCACTCAGTAAGGCTTACATATTGATTACAAATCCTGAGTCAAAGGCTGCTTTCGTTCATGCGTGCACAACACTGGCAGAAGTCTCCAGTGGGAGTTACATACGTACCTGAGGGTAGACGTTAGTCCTCTGCATACATGTATGTATACATGCAACATATATACACACGCTCAGGTAGGGGTAAAGAGATTGGCTCACTTACTGACCAAAAAACTGAAGCCATGATACATTTGGAGCAACATTCAGTAACAGCAAAAGCAATTTGAGGTTAATAAGCGTTTCCACAGATGGGTTTTCTCTGGAAAATTGGGCTTCGTTTTAATCAAAAAAATTCATATGGACAAATAAGCCAATCTCCAAAGAAATCAGAGAGAAAAAAGTCAGACTCTCTTCCTGTTTTTTCTTGAAAATCTTAACTTCTTCAGCAAATCAAAACAAAATATTTCTGTATTATCGAAAAAAATATACGTCCCATAATGAAAACAAAATAACGTGACATTTTCTAATTATTCCTTTTTTTTTTTCCGCTCTTAATGAATGATCTGTGAGAAAATGGAGAACTAACTTTCTCATTGACAACAAAAACAAATCTGGAAGAGTCAAATTTCCCGTGAAAAGAAAGTCTGTTTTCCAACCAGATCTACTCAGCAAAGAGATCAGGACAAAGATAATGAGCCTGAAGCCTTTGTTCTCTGATGTTTACATAACCTGGGAGAAATGGACAGAGGAGACTTTGCATCATCTTTGAACTTCCCACCTCCTTCAAGCTAGGTTTAGCAAAAATTTGCACCTGCGGGTTGTTCTAATACTTGCATGTTGGTGAAAAAGAGGAGAGCCAACTGTTTTTAAATTAAACTTCTGTACAAGAGAATCCTGGATGAGCAGAGCATAATCACCATAAATATGAGTTAATCAAGAAGCTGGAATAAGCAATCCAGCTCCTGAGAAAAGTCCAGCAGTGAAAATTTTCTCTAGCATTACAAGAGGACTCCTGTTCCCGGCTAAATCAGGGAGATTCAGGGAGAATCAGGGAGAGTCAGGGCCTGAATATGTGACACCATTTCCTGTGTCATGTTGTTTTGGAGATTTCCCACATGTGTATTGAGCAGGCCCAAGTCTGCTTATCCAACAGAGAGAAAAAGATGAGTGCTCAAGGCGATGAGGCTGAAGACAACCGTAACAAATCTCAAGATTCTGGACAGCTTCAGAAACCGAAACCAAACAACACAAACCAGGGAGACAAAAAGTGCAAAGTGTTTACTCTGATGCAATGATAAGAACGTTCGGATTTCGAAACACCGGCCGCCTTCTGCAATATCTATTAAAATGAAAGCACCAAAGTATTTATTTTAGAAATTAAAAAAAAACACTCTAGTGAATTATTCATCTCTTTCTGTGACTTGAGAAGAGATGGCATGGTACAACAGAGCTTATTATAATACACAGCAGCACCCTGATTTGCAGATTTGAAGAATTTCAGGTTGCTTAGAGATACGTAAGGCTCCATGGTGGTATGTAACACAGCTTCTCACACAGTGTAGCTGTTGGAACAGCTCCTGCATTAGAGGAGATAAGTGGTAATGTGAAACATGTTTCCTATCATGAAGTATTAAAAACTATGTTGATTACAAATACTAAGACTTTTCCCTCCAATAATATTCTAGTTAAATACATGCTACTTACAGGCAGCTCTGGGACAGCTCAGACAGCCTGGCTGACACATAATAAAAACAAGGGCCCTTGCTAGATCATGTGTTGAAGTTTTTCAGTAGAATAATTCCACTGATTTCAGAAGAATTTATCTGTATTTATTGAGGTACATCTGACAAGAGAATCTAACTCAAAGCAATTGTATTGACAGCTTGAGAAACCTCGTTTTAATCTCCTCAGAGAAACATAATAGTTGAGATTTCCATTTAAAACAGATATGTTGCTATGAAATATGAAAGAATATGCTTTAACAAGCTGCTGTACCATTTTCAATCAGCACAAAAGCACAGATCACATTTTAGAGAGGTATTGTGGAATATTTTTAATGAAACTTGAACAAAAGTCCACCCTCTGAGAAAACTCAGCCTACCAGACTAACGCATCAATAGAAAAAGAAAATGAGACATGAGATCAAACTCTGGTTAGACGGCGATAGGAAATGTTAGCTAGAGGAAAGGAAAGGCTTGGGAATTTAATGCAAAATTTAACTCTTCTTTTGACATTTTCAGTTTTTCTTTTGTAATTTTCAATACTTCTTTGATTGCAAACTCTACAGACATAAAGGCTATTTGCTGAGGAGCCAGGTATAAAATAAATTATTCTGAGAAAGCTCTCACGTGTTTGGCAGGCTTGAAAAATCTATAAACACAGGTCGATCTCCATTTTGGATTTTTTTCCCCCACCATCCTTGATCTCAAATCATCCATGCAAAAATGCATCTTCTTCCTATAGCCTCCTTGCGGCCTCTTTTCTTTCCTGGCTGTGTAAGTCACATAAAGACACAGCATTTTTGCTTCTCCAGCTAATGGCTTGGTCATCAGCCGCACTTGTAAAGGGAGAGTGTATTCCAGGAACTTCATTCTACATTGTCCTCATTTGATCTTATCATAAAAATGGTCTGTCATAGGAAAGCATGAAGTGGGAACAGTGGAGAGGTCTCACGTCTTGTACTGACTACCTGCAAGGGCAGGTCAGGAGCTGATTGTGCTAAGGATCTGCAGTGGGACTTGCTGTAGGCTTGGGCTGATCTCCTTTGCATTTTTTGCATGACCACCACCATGCACTGGGCAAAGCCCTTCATCCTTCGAATCCTCGCTTGTGCAGCTGTGAAACAGGGATAGAAAAACTTCCCTTATTATTGGCTTAGGCCTCTCCTGATCAGTACTGATATAAAATATTCAAGGGGAATTGGTTCCTACTGGATGTCTGAGCTGCACTTCACACAGTGAAGTCCCCAGTCTCCAGTGGTGCCTCTTGTAAAACAAATAAACTATAGTGATAAATAAGTCTCTCGAGGAACAGGTTTCCCTTAGCCAGTGGAGCTCAGAGCAGTCCCCTTAGGCAAATTCACCCTTTCATGCTTCGCTTTTAGAACTCATTTTATGAGCTGGTTATATGTTTATAATGTTTAATCTTTGCTTAATACTTTTTATGGGGTCCTTGTAGATGAAGGGTACACTTAGAGGGAAAGTCAGGCTAAGTGAAAAGTGCTTACAGCAAGAGCTGGGAAGACTGGTTAGCTGAGAACTAGGGAATAATCCTGTAGGTCCTTAACACCGGAACTTGAAAATGAGGGAATTATGGCTCTTTACTGCTATTCTGCCATTTTTTCCAACTCCTGTTTTAGGCCATTAATGTTTCCC